>NC_080539.1:374938732-375097672 GCF_028640845.1 Ahaetulla prasina | reverse complement strand
GTGCAGTGCTCTATAGCTGCTTTGAGGATAGGAGTTGAAACAGTTTATGTCCAGGATGCGAGGGATCTGCAAATATTTTCACGGCCCTCTTCTTGATTCGTGCAGTATACAGGTCCTCAATGGAAGGCAGGTTGGTAGCAATTATTTTCTGCAGTTCTAATTATCCTCTGAAGTCTGTGTTTTCTTGTTGGGTTGCAGAACCGAACCAGACAGTTATAGAGGTGCAAATGACAGACTCAATAATTCCTCTGTAGAATTGGATCAGCAGCTCCTTCGGCAGTTTGAGCTTACTGAGTTGGCGCAGAAAGAACATTCTTTGTTGTCCTTTTTAATGATGTTTTTGATGTTAGCTGTCCATTTGAGATCTTGCGATATGATAGAACCCAGAAATTTGAAGGTTTCTACTGTTGATACTGTGTTGTCAAGTATTGTGAGAGGTGGAAGTATGGAAGGGTTTTTCCTAAAGTCTACCACCATTTCTACGGTTTTGAGTGTGTTCAGTTCCAGATTGTTTTGGTTGCACCACAAGGCTAGTCGTTCGACCTCTCGTCTATATGCGGATTCGTCATTGTCTCGAATGAGACCAATCACTGTTGTGTCATCTGCGAACTTCAGTAGCTTAACAAATGGATCATTGGAGATGCAGTCATTGGTATACAGAGAGAAGAGAAGTGGGGAGAGCACACAGCTTTGGGGGGCCCCTGTGCTAATTGTACAAGTATTTGATGTGATCTTGCTTAGCTTCACCTGCTGCTTCCTGTTTGTTAGGAAGTACATACTTGATGGACATTACCTTACAGATGACCCCCACCCCGTTAAAGACCTTGGAGTTTTCATGTCAAATGATCTAAGTGCCAAAGCCCACTGCAACTACATAGCAAAAAAGGCTCTAAGAGTTGTAAACCTAATCCTCTGTAGCTTCTTTTTCAAAAACACTACACTACTAATCAGAGCATATAAAACATTTGCTAGACCAATTCTTAAATACAGCTCGCCTGTTTGGAACCCTCACCACATCTCTGACATCAATACAATTGAGCGAGTCCAGAAGTATTTTACAAAAAGAGTTCTCCACTCCTCTGAAAACAACAAAATACCTTATCCCACCAGACTTGAAATCCTAGGCTTAGAAAACTTGGAACTCCATCTCCTTCGACAAGACCTAAGTTTAACTCATAGAATCATCTATTGTAACGTCCTTCCTGTTAAAGACTTCTTCAGCTTTAATTGCAACAATACAAGAGCAACCAACAGATTTAAACTTAATGTTAACCACTTTAATCTAGATTGCAGAAAATATGACTTCTGTAACAGAATCATCAGTGCTTGGAATACTTTACCTGACTCTGTGGTCTCTTCCCATAATCCTAAAAGCTTTAATCAAAAACTTTCTACTATTGACCTCACCCCATTCCTAAGAGGACCATAAGGGGCGTGCATAAACGCACAAACGTGCCTACCGTTCCTGTCCTATTGTTTTCTTTTCTTTTCTTTTCTTCTTCCTATATATATATTGGTGCTTATACCTCCTAATATTTACTCATATATATGTTTATATACTATATAATCCTTTTTATATGATGTTGTGACAAAAATAAATAAATAAATAAATAAATTAGACTATGCGGCGTGTTTTATTTCATAGAATAACAGAGTTGAAAGGGACCTTAGAGGTCTTCTACTCCAACCCTCTGCTTAGGCAGGAAAACCTACCCCACTTCAGACAGATGGTTATCCAACATTTTCTAAAAAACTTCCAGTGTTGGAGCATTCACAATGTCTGGAGGCAAGTCGTTCCACTGATTAATTGTTCTCACTGTCAGGAAATTTCTCCTTAGTTCTAGGTTGCTTCTCTCCTTGATTAGTTTCCACCCATTGCTTCTTGTCCTGCCTTCAGGTGCTTTGGAGAATAGCTTCACTCCCTCTTCTTTGTGGCAGCCCCTGAGATATTGGAAGACTGCTATCAGAAAGCTCAAACTGCCCAAAGATCTACTGATCCAGTTCTACAGAGGAATTATTCAGTCTGTCATCTGCACCTCTATAACTGTCTGGTTTGGTTCTGTAACCCAACAAGACAGACACAGACTTCAGAGGATCATTAGAACTGCAGAAAAAACAATGGCTACCAACCTGCCTTCCTATATACTGCATAAGTCAAAAAGAGGGCTGTGAAAATATTTACAGATCCCTCACATCCTGGACAGAAATTGTTTCAACTCTTATCCTCAAAACAACGCTACAGAGCACTGCACACCAGAACAACTAGTTTTTCCCGAATGCTCTGTTAAACAAATAATTCCCTCAAAACTGTCAAACGATTGACTAAAACTGCACTACTATTAATCTTGTCATCGTTCCCATCACCCATCTCCTCCCACTTATGACTGTATGACTCTAACTTTGTTGCTTGTATCCTTACGATTTATATTGATATTGATTGTTTCTTTTACAGTATGTACATTGAGAGCATATGCAGCAAGGCAAATTCCTTGTGTGTCCAATCACATTTAGCCAATAAAAATTCTCTTTCTTTTCTTTTCTTTTCTTTTCTTTTCTTTTCTTTTCTTTTCTTTTCTTTTCTTTTCTTTTCTTTTCTTTTCTTTTCTTCTTTCTTTTCTTTTCTTTTCTTTTCTTTTCTTTCTTTCTCTATCATATCTATATCTATCTATCTATCTATCTATCTATCTATCTATCTATCTATCTATCTATCAGTCATCTATCTATCTATGTCACCCCTTATCCTTCTTTTCATCAGACTAGACATACCCAGTTCCAGCAACTGTTCTTTATATGAATAAAAAAATAAAACAAAATTTTATTTTATTTTAATAAGGTCACAAGGCTAATCCATCAATAAAATACTGTATCAAAGGCAAAATCCTCCACCACTAGGAGAACTAACAGAATATCTTTTAAGGCAGGTTTAACCTTGGAATATTTTTGTGGGTTGAAATCCAGAGGGAATAGAATAAGAATTACTGTTATTCTAACAATTGGAGGGGAAAGCAGGTGTTGGGCAATGGATGTTGTTTGCACACCAGACAGGAGAAAAACAAATTTGTGTCTCTTGTTGCTAATCCACAGAGCAGATGGACTTGAGGGTCAAAGTGAAGTTGACTTTTTGAACTACCTGAAAGTGAACACCTGCACACAAGATGGAGTTTGGCCTGGGCCATAGTTATGTTCAGATAAAATGGGTGCTAACGGGGCATGATGGCAGTCAGTCAACAGAATGCCAGGAGGGCTGCCAAGTGGGAAGAGCCAATAGAGTGGAAGCCCCCAACCACAGCTCACAGCCCTTTAGTCGAGCAACTGAATGAGAAGTTTAGTGGGATGGAGACGTGGGGAGGGGCATCAGTGAAGTCGCAAACATAGTCTCCATCCCTGCTCCATCTCATGCTACTTGGGTGTGTGTGTGTCAGGGGGTAGCAGGAACCTGGGGCTGCCCTCCAGCAGCTGCTGGGCAACCCCTACTGGTCCCTGTGGTGGAAGGAGCCCATGTTCATGCCACCCTGCAGGTGGTAGGGTGCTGTCAGGTTACGTCTTGTTCTGGGAAGTCCGTGAGCCCCTGTCTTTGAAAGCCACATTTGGCAGTTGGCCAGAGAAGCTCACCTACTTCCTAAACCAGGTGTGGAACTACCTGGATTGGAATGGAGCAATCTTCCCTGATGAAGGGGGCCATAGCGAACTCCACCACCACAAAGCTGGAGGAAGAGGCCGCTGAGTGGGTGGTGGCATTTCATGAGAAGGAAGCTATGGAAGTGGGAGATATAGATGCCTTCCTGGAGGGGCTCCAGGCCAGATTCAAAGACCCCCGCAAGCCTGTCAGGCAGAGTCTGGAATCCATTCTATAAGGCAGGGAAGACGATCAGTGGCTGAGTACATTCAGGAGTTCTGCAGCCTGGCTGGAAGACTAAGAGGGTAGCCAGAGCACTTAGTTGTCTACCATTTCTGAGACAGATTACCGTATTTTTCAGAGTATAAAATGCACCAGAGTATAAGACGCAGCTTAGTTTTTGGGGAGGAAAATAGAAAAAAAATCTGCCTACCTGGTATTCATCTGGCAAGTGTCCTTAGTCTGGCCAGCTTCAGCACATTAGTTTGCTGGTATTTTATCCCTGCTTGAGGATAATAACAGCTTCTAAGGCTTAGCTGAGAGGAAGCAGCAATGAGAAAAGCAGGCAAAGCACGGGAAATCGCTTCACCCGTTTGTGCCTAGTTAGGGCTGAAAAAAAGCTTCTAAAGAACAGCTGAGTTTCAGAGGGAGCAGGCAGTGCATGAAGATCACTTTATTTGCTAGTGCCTTGTTAAAGCATAGCAGAAAGTCGTGGGAGCAGGTAAAGCTTGGAAGATCGCTTCACTCGCTAGCGCCTCGTTAGGGCTGAAAAAAAGCTTCAAAAAGGTGCAGAGTATAAGATGCACCCAAATTTTCAGCCTCTTTTGGGGGAAAAAAGGTGAGTCTTATACTCTGAGAAATATGGTAACTGTATCAGAATTGCCTGGGAGGGAGGTTCCCGGATGACCTCCATGTGTAGTATCAACTGGCTACCACAGTAGAACTGGATCTGTTGGAATACAGGCATCACACAGTGCAACAGAGCCAACCCCGCTGAGGCCAGGAGCGATGCCTGTCAAAGGGAAGAACCCGTCCGTTGAACACTAGAGAGAGCCAGTGTCACCCCATTGAGGCCTGCTTCTGATGCAGAAAGGAGGGCCATTGGGCTGCTAACTGCCTAGCCCTCCAGTCTGTATCAGTGCCGAAATCCCCAAGCCAGTCAAAGCTGAAGAAAACATTGAAGAAGATGGAGAAGACTCGGGCAGAGCAACAGGTCGAGCTTGGCTGTGTTCCAAATTCCCACGTAGTTACCAAAGGGATGGTATATTTATTGTGTGGGAAGTGTCTTTTCATATTTTCCAGCCTCAGAAGGTCCATCTGCAATTGGGAATCTCACTACAATTCATGCAGTTCCAGTTGTCAAAAACTACACTTATTGTAAGTCCAAAACACTGCCCAGAAGTCGGTACAACTACTGAGCGCTCCCCACTTCACAGTAGATACGATTACCTCATTGGAATGTTAAATGTCAAAGATATTTATGGGCCTGCTATTTCCATAGTTGGTGCACCAGCTTTTGCAGCCTGTGCCTTTCGTAATATATATAAAAATATGGCTTTTATAGTTACGGAACGTATACATAAGACTTCAAACACTACAACTTTTTTTAAATGAGCGGCAGGAATATCCAAGAATGGCAGTCTTGCAAAACTAGTTGGTGGTTGACTTTGCCTTATTTAAAATGGGCCATGGCTAGGAGGAAGTTGGCCTCTAAGAGGTCCAAAGGAAAAACAGACAGTGGGGAACATCAGTTTTCAGTTTAATGAAAGTATGTAATATACAAATTGAGATTTTTTTTTTTTAAAAAAATGTGTTCTTGTATCTCGCTGAAGCCCATTGTAATTCTTCTCAGAACATTCTTACAGAATCCCTGGATGTAAATATTTATTTTAGCTAGGTAACAAAAGAGTAGGAAGAAACCTGAGATCCATTACAGTATTATTTATGAATATGTGTGCATGAATCATTTCCCTTTCCTTTCTTACATCATTTTCTCCTTTCTGAAATGTATGAATATCAGTGCATTTCCTTTTCCTCTAAGGGGATGCAATTATCATAAAACATAATCTTTACCAAGAAGTTCTGAGACATGACATGGCACAAGGGATTGTTAAAATAACATGTGTGTAGTAATGTAATTTTCCAATCGCAACCACAAAACTCCACCACAATTGATGAGACAGCCCAGCAGAATTGGATAGGAAGTTGGGAATTTAATCTCTGCTATAAAAATAATGAAATGAATTGAAACAGGAAATTCTACAAAGTTTCAGAAGACTATGGAAACAACTATATACACAGAGAAACACTGATATGGAACTTAACCTTTTAAAACACTAAAATAGTGAAAGATCTAATTAAAAGAAACAAAAATTAGAGAATATCCTTCTTGGAATAATGAATTTCTATGTAACAGCATTATGCTTCTTCCAACATAGGGCACTGGACCTCACTATGGACAACTGGGATATGGGATAAAAAGGGCTGCATGACTATTGCTGATAGCAGGTTTATTTATTCATTCATTCATTCATTCATTCATTCACTGGTTCATTCAATTCCTATATCTGCCCACCTCAGACAAGTGATTCTTATTGTATTCACTTATACCACTTGGTAAGGCATTATTTAATGGACATATTCCTCTTTCTCTGTCATCATGTTTTTAAAATGACATAAGACACTAAATATGTCTCAAAGAAAAACATTAAAAGTTACCAAGCATGCATCAGTTACAGATGTTTGGTCCTTATCATATTTTCCCTACAGTTAAGATGGGGTCTTAATAGGATAATGAAGCATTTGGGGAAAAAGATACAAGCCAAGAGAGCAGCTCCAGAGGCCAAAATGGAGAAGATCTCCACAGCCACCATGGACTTCCCTTTGGTGCTCAGGTAGGTAGGGAGAAAGGAGATCCAAACACTGCAAAAGACCAGCATGCTGAAAGTAATGAACTTGGCTTCATTAAAGCTGTCAGGCAATTTCCTAGCCAGAAAGGCCACTGTGAAACTAACAAGGGCCAAAAGTCCTAGGTAAGAGAGGACACTGTAAAACATTATAGCTGAGCCTTCATTACATTCCAAAATGGTCTCTCCTACCAAAGAGTGGAAATTGAAGTTGGGAAACGGAGGAGAGGTTGCCAACCAGGAGGCACAAAGAAGGGCTTGGACCAGGGGACAGGCTATGACAATGGAGTTGGTGAGTGGTTTTCCTAAGAGTTTCCTTGTCTTGTTCCCTGGCTTGGTGGCCATGAAGGCCAGAACCACCATGACAGTTTTTGCCAACACAGAGGAAACTGCAAGGGAGAAGAGAATGGCAAAGGTCATTTGTCGGAAGAGACAGGTGATCTTCCCTGGTTGACCAATGAAAAGGAAGGAGCAGAGGAAGCAGAGCAGGAGGGAGATGATGAGGATGTAGGTGAGATCTCGGTTGTTGGCCTTGACGATCGGAGTGTTTCGATGCTTAAGGAAAATTGTCAGAACTGCCATTGTGATCATAGAGAGAGAAAGAGTGAGAGAAACTAAAGTGTATCCTAGCGTGTCTTGATAGGCAAGGAAGTGGATCTTCTTGGCAATGCAATGGTCCTTTTCCTTGTTGGGGTGTTGGTCTTCAGGGCAGGGATCACAGCGAGGTGCATCTGAAATTAAGAGTCTTTGTATTAGGTTTTCAGGGTCATCCAAATGAGCTTTAGCCCCCCGACCCACCCACACCTCCTAGCATCCCAATGCGACTCCTTTCTGGTGAGTGCAACTCAAAAAGGAAGTGGTGAAAAGAATTCCTGGGCAGCTTTAGGTGCCGTAAAAAGTGAAAAGAATCCTAGGTTCAAAATGAGCCCAAGGATAACTTGCTTAGAGATCAGGGTCTCCGTTTTCCAGTTATTCAGCACTTGTATGATTGTTTCATTTTCCTTTCCCGGGGAGAAATTGGAACCTGCTCTTCTTTTGCACATCATACTGGAAGCCCAGGAAGATGGATGGTTCTGTGAGTTAGGGATCCTACTATTTCCTGCATCTCCATTGCATTTGAACTTCCCAGAGGCTGCTGGGAAGAGCTATTAGTTGTGAGTTAAGGGGGACTGAGAGAAAGTGCAGAGGAGCAAAGTAGCTGAGCTCAATGTTGAAAAATTGTGCTAAACGGGAGAAGAAAGGTGGAAAGATTTCGAAAGTCATGTGCTCATGAAAGTGAAGGTATATAATATAATGATGGGTGGTCACTCGGGGCCAATTGGCCTGAAGCTGTCCCTTCTGACTGCTTGTCTGGTTAGTCCACATTGGAATGCTCCAAATCTTAAATAAACCTCTGAATCCAAAATCCTAAAAACAAAACAACATAAAAAAAAAAAAAAAAACCCGCGGCTCCAGTGACGTCACCCTCCTGCTGGGTGCTCTAACAGAGCACTCCGTGTTAGAAGATTGTAAAAGTCAGTGAAACAGAAAATAAATCACTGTTCACTGAGCTTAGCATAATCTCTGGGTGAAAGAGGTTATCAGAATTGTGGAAGAGTGGCAGGTCTGACAGGGGGTTTGCTCTCAAGAGCGAATTTTCCTGGATTTATGACCCCACCGAATTCCACTCCTTCCAACTTCAGCACGCCCCTGTTTTTATCAGGGAAAAGGAGAGGAATGTCGCTTCTGCTCTAGAGGACTTATTAAATTGATTGATATTCCAAGCAGACGGAATTTCACAGCGTCTTTGATCTTTGATGCAGAATCAGCACGGCAAGTACCGACTCCTTTTGAAACTTGAAACCTTTCTTTGTCTTTGATTAATTGACTTTTAAAATGGCGTCTAAAGTGAAAGTAAAATTTTAGTAACGATAGCAGTGCTACTTGTGGATTGTTACAAAGCGGAGTTTTTATACTGAAAGGAGGGAAGGAGAGTTATTAAGTTTGAATTCCTGATTCTTTTGAAGACAGACTGGCAGCTAAACCTTTAAAGCCTTCTGGAAGAAGGATCTGAACCAAGTCTTGAGGAAATATTGAAAGAACAATTAAAACTTTCTGAAGATAGGAAAAAAAAAAGATGATGGAATTTTAATGCAAAAATAAGAGAAGATATTCTTATGGCAGTTCAAGGACTGAGTAAAAAAATTGAAGGATTGGAAGTGGAAATGCAACAGATCTCTCAGTCAAATAAGCATTTAGAAGACAAAATGAAAGGTGTTCAGAAAAAAGTGGATCCAAATGAAGATCAGGTTGTGATATTACAATATAAACTTATGGAAGGAGCTCTTAGAATTCGTGGTATGCAAGAAGAGGAGAAGACTTAAGAAAATTATATCAGAAGCATTGGCTGAATTTATTGAAGCGGACCCCAAGAGGTAGCTTACCAAATTGATAAAATATATAGAGTTAATTCTTGGATTGCAAGACAGAGAAAGCTTCCTCGACATTGTGGTTTATTTGTGAAAAGGACTATGAGAAATCAAATTCTGCAAGTTTCATATCAGACAACTTTAAAATTGGAGAACAGGAGTTGAAGGTGTTGAAAGAGATTCCTTCAAAGATGTTAAGAGACAGGAAGGAATTTGCTTTTTACACAAGAACTTAAAAACATCAGATTCAATTCAGATGGGAGGTGCCAGTTGGACTGACACTATTCTATCAAGGAAGGAGATATAGAATTGACACTGTTTTAAAGGCAAAGGATTTTCTTTCTACAGTTTTGAAAGTCGAAATAGAAGTGATAGAAACACTCCAAGAGACTCAAGAAGGCGTGGTGCCCCAAGAGCCTTTATTGCTGCCAGTATTAGAGGAACCACAAGAGCAAAGGGTGACAAGAGGAGCCCTTAAGCGTAAAGAAGAGCAACAGTCTCAAAGTAAAAGTCAGGATCCCATTATGGAAGCTGTGGAGGAGCTAGACGGAAGATACCGGAGGAGGAGCCTGTTGTCTGCTTCAAAGCTTCAGGAGGCCAGTAATGGCAAATAGAATCTTGTCATGGAATGTTAATGGCTTGAATTCAGCTCAGAAAAGAAGGAAAATATTTCACTACTTGAAACAATTTAAAATGATGTGATTTGTTTGCAAGAGACACATATAAAATTATCAGACCAAAAATATTTAATTAATTCAAAATTGGGTAACCATTTTGTTGCATCAGCTTTGGAAAAAGAAGCATGGAATTGTTGTATATATCAGGAAGGATATACCAGCTAAGTTAATTGAGGCAGATATTCAAGGAAGATTTATTGCTATTGAACTGGTGATAGATGCAAAAAGACTTTGTTGATAGGTATTTATGCACCTAATCAGCAACAAGAAAAGTTTTACAAAATGTTACATGAGAGGTTGACCTCTGGGATTATAGTTCGCTTTATTTTATTAGGAGACTGGAATGGAGTAATTGATACAAGAAGGATAAGAGAACCTCCTCCAAGAAGATACCTATACATGCAAAATTACCAAAATCCTTTTGAAATGATGGAAGACTTTGAGTTTAGAGATATATGGAGGTTACGGAATCCAGATGAGAGAGATTTTACTTTTTTCTGATAGGCATCAATCTTTTCACGCATTGATTTTATTTTATTTTAATTTCTAATGACTTGCTTCTAGGGTGAAGAAAACGAAGATATTTCCGAGGTGTTTAACTGACCATAGCCCAGTATGGATGGAATTATTACAAGGGAAAAAAGGTGGTAGAACATGGAGGTTGAATGAAAATCTGTTTAGATATGAGGATAATGTAACTTATTGTAAGAAACAGTTAAAAGAATTTTTTGATTTTAATATGTACAAAGGGACACCTATAGGAACTGTGTGGGAAGCGAGCAAAGCGTTTATTAGAGGGATATTGATTTTATTGGACAACAGGCAAAGGAATAATAAACAAAGGCAGCGAGATATTTGGAAGAAGAAATTCAAAGGAAGCAACAGTTATTAATTCAAAACCCACAAGATCATAAACTTAAAGAGGCTATAAAATATTACAGAGTCAATTTAATATGTTAATGGCAGACCAGGTGGCAACGAATATACAATATGCTAAACATAATACCTTTTGTAATGCAAATAAACCTGGGAGATGGTTGGCATATAATTTAAGGAAGAAACAGAAAGCACGTGTCATACAAAATAGAATATAAAGGTAAAGAGATATACCAACAGGATAAAATTAAAAGGCATTCTCAGAATTTTATACTGCACTATATGCAAAAGACAAAATATTGATAGGGACATTTATGATTATTTGAAAGATTATAAGGTGAATATTCTAACATTAGAACAGAGGAGGAGCTGAACCGCCGATAGCTACTGGAGAAATAGTGGAGGCAATTAAACAATTAAAATGGGAAAACCCTGGTACAGATGGTCTTACAGCAACTTATTATAAAAACACAGGATGAAATATTAGGCCCACTTAAAGAATTATTTAATCAGATACAATTAGGAGTGGAATACCCCGTCATGGAAAACATCTTTTATTTCACTGATACCAAAGAGGAGCAAGACTGCTCTAAACCTGGTAACTATAGGCCGATTTCACTTTTAAATAATGATTATAAGATTTTGTAAAATAATAGCAAATAGATTAATGTTAGTTTTACAACAAAGAATTCATACTGATCAATCTGGTTTTATAAAAGGGAGGCAGATGAGGAATAATGTTAGACAGATTATTAATATATTGGAATATTTGGAAAAAGAAGAATACTTCAGCCACTTATTTTTTGGATGCAGAGAAAGCCTTTGATCGATTGCATTGGGATTTTTATTTAAATTAATAGAGAAAATGCAATTTGAGACTGTTTTATTAGAATAATTAAAGCGATTTATGGAGAGCAAACAG
The DNA here is from genome assembly GCF_028640845.1 of Ahaetulla prasina. Classification (NCBI taxonomy): domain Eukaryota; kingdom Metazoa; phylum Chordata; class Lepidosauria; order Squamata; family Colubridae; genus Ahaetulla; species Ahaetulla prasina. Next base: position 375,086,267 of record NC_080539.1, on the reverse strand, counting down.
CACAGATTATAGTAAATGGTAGTTTGACAGAAGTTATTAAGATTGCGAAAGGAACAAGACAGGGATGTCCCTTATCACCATTATTGTTGTTTTGACTCTGGAACCATTATTAGATAAAATACGAGAATTAATGAAAATAGAGGGAATTAAGATTAGACAATATGAGTACAAAGTTAGAGCTTTTGCAGATGATGTAGTGGTTACGTTAACAAATCCTATAAATTCAAGTAGATTTGTTGGAAGTAATTGATAAATATGGAAAGGTATCAGGATTTAAATAAATCAGAATAAAACAAAAGTGATAATTAAAAATATGTCTATACAACAGAAACAAAAACTAGAGGAAATGACAGGATTTGAGGTAGTAAAAAGGTTAAATATTTAGGGTCTATATTAGCTCATCGAACAAGAAACTTTATAAGAATAATTATGACTTGCTATGGCAAAAGTTCAGAATGATATGAGTGGCTGGAAGAAATTGCAGTTATCCCTATTGGGAAGGATTGGCTATTAAAATGAATGTGTTACCTAGATTTTTGTTTCTGTTCCAGATGATACCTATAATTAAAAAGGATAAAAATTTGGAAGATTGGCAGAGTGGGATTAATAAATTTATATGGCAGGGTAAAAAGGCGAGGGTTAAAATGAAAATAATACAGGATTCACGGGAAAGAGGTGGTTTAAGAATGCCTAACTTTAAACTATATTATGAAGCAGTAACCCTTTCAGTAATAAGTGACTGGTTTAACTTAACAGAGGAAAGAATTTTGAATATAGAAGGTTATGACTTGTTATATGGATGGCATGCATTATTTTATGGAAAAAGTGGATAGGGCTTTTAAGAATCATGTGTTGAGAAGTGCTCTTTATGGCCTGGAATAAATATTCCTATAAATTAGATTACAAGATTCCTATATGGGCGAGCCCTAGACATGCAATAGAGAATATAAATATAGAACAGAAACAGGAAATGATTACATATAAAGAACTTTTGTATGCTGAAGGAGGTAGATTGCAATTAAAATCATTACAGGTATTAAATGAAGAAGGGAGGAATTATACTTGGTTTCAATATGGGCAAATAAGTGCTAGATGGAAAGAAGATCAAAAAATTGGTATAATGCAAAGGAGGAAAATTTAATAAAGCAAATTAGAAATCAGACCCAGGAGCATATAAAGAGATTGTATAATGTGTTGCTTGAAATAGATTCGAAAAGGATTTGGTAAAGGATTGTATGATAAAATGGGCACAGAATATTCAGGAACCAATAATGTTGGAAACATGGGAGAAAATTTGGGTTAGAAATGTTAAGTTTACACAAGCACAGAATTTAAGGAAAATTTTATAAGATGTTTTATAGATGGCATTTAGATCCCAAAAAATTATCATGTATGTATCCTAATATCCAAGCGAAATGTTGGAGGTGTGATTGTGATGATGCTACATATTTTCATATTTGGTGGACTTGCAAGAAAATTAAGGTCTTTTGGATAAGAATTTGGTGGATTATTCAAAATGTACTGAAGAAGAAGATAAAGTTCCTGCCACAATTTTTCCTTTTGGGAATTATAATGGATTGTACAGGGATTGAGACTAAATTGATTTTGAACTTAATAACAGCAGCAAGACTGTTGATTGGACAATACTGGAAGAAAGAAGAGATACCTACAATAGAAGAATGGATATTGAAAGTTATTAATTTGGCTGAGATGGCTAAAATCTCAGCGCTTTTAAAAGACAATACGCAGGAAAGATATTTAATTGAATGGAAAAATGGATTGATTATCTACAAAACAGATATCAGATTAAGAAATATCAGATTGCCTTTGAATAATTAGAAAGTTATTTTATGTAATGGGGAGGGGTTGGGATGAAAAGCTTTGGATGTGGTTATTTGGATTGGAAGGAAAATTTTATTCTATGTTTGGTTTATGTATAACTTTACCTTGTGATTGACCCGGGAAGCCGGGGGGTGGGGGAGGGAGGGGGGTGTTTTGTTTTGTTTTGGGAGGGAGGGGGAAAAAAGGGGGAAAAATGTTTTTGTTTTGTTTTTTTAAAACTCTTTCAATAAAAAACAAAAAAAACAAAAACAAACCCTAGACAAATCATCCTTCATTGAAAATGTCCCTGAGGATAGTTTGGGCAGAGACAAAGGTCTATTTAAGTCCACCTGGCTTGGTCAATGTGGTGGAGGAGAAAAGATCTTCTCCAGTCTTTAGGCACTTCCATGATGACTATGACTTTTACTGTGAGAGAGATTCAGGGGTGAAATCTAGCAGGTTCTAACAGGTTCTGGAGAACCAGTAGCGGAAATTTTGAGTAGTTTGGAGAACCAGAAAATACCACCTCTGACTGGTCCCAGAGTGGAGTGGGAATGGGGATTTTGCAGTATCCTTCCCCTGGAGTGGGGAGGGAATGGGGATTTTGCAGTATCCTTCCCCAGGAGTGGGGTGGGAATGGAGATTTTGCAGTATCCTTCCCCTGCTACAACCACCAAGCCACGCCCACAGAACCAGTAGTAAAAAATTTGGAAGATTGGCAGAGTGGATTAATAAATTTATATGGCAGGGTAAAAAGGCGAGGTTAAAATGAAAATAATACAGGATTCACGGGAAAGAGGTGGTTTAAGAATGCCTAACTTTAAACTATATTATGAAGCAGTAACCCTTTCAGTAATAAGTGACTGGTTTAACTTAACAGAGGAAAGAATTTTGAATATAGAAGGTTATGACTTGTTATATGGATGGTATGCGATATTTTATTTTATGGAAAAAGTGGATAGGGCTTTTAAGAATCATGTGTTGAGAAGTGCTCTTTATGGTCTGGAATAACTATTCCTGTAAATTAGATTACAGGCTTCCTATATGGGCGAGCCCTAGACATGCAATAGAGAATATAAATATAGAACAGAAACAGGAAATGATTACATATAAAGAACTTTTGTATGCTGAAGGAGGTAGATTGCAATTAAAATCATTACAGGTATTAAATGAAGAAGGAGGAATTATACTTGGTTTCAATATGGGCAAATAAGTGCTAGATGGAAAGAAGATCAAAAATTGGTATAATGCAAAGGAGGAAAATTTAATAAAGCAAATTAGAAATCAGACCCAGGAGCATATAAAGAGATTGTATAATGTGTTGCTTGAAATAGATTCGAAAAGGATTTGGTAAAGGATTGTATGATAAAATGGGCACAGAATATTCAGGAACCAATAATGTTGGAAACATGGGAGAAAATTTAAGAAATGTTAAGTTTACACAAGCACAGAATTTAAGGAAAATTTTTATTAGATGTTTTATAGATGGCATTTAGATCCCAAAAAATTATCATGTATGTATCCTAATATCCAAGCGAAATGTTGGAGGTGTGATTGTGATGATGCTACATATTTTCATATTTGGTGGACTTGCAAGAAAATTAAGGTCTTTTGGATAAGAATTTGGTGGATTATTCAAAATGTACTGAAGAAGAAGATAAAGTTCCTGCCACAATTTTTCCTTTTGGGAATTATAATGGATTGTACAGGGATTGAGACTAAATTGATTTTGAACTTAATAACAGCAGCAAGACTGTTGATTGGACAATACTGGAAGAAAGAAGAGATACCTACAATAGAAGAATGGATATTGAAAGTTATTAATTTGGCTGAGATGGCTAAAATCTCAGCTTTTAAAAGACAATACGCAGGAAAGATATTTAATTGAATGGAAAAATGGATTGATTATCTACAAAACAGATATCAGATTAAGAAATATCAGATTGCCTTTGAATAATTAGAAAGTTATTTTATGTAATGGGAGGGGTTGGGAGACGAAAAGCTTTGGATGTGGTTATTTGGATTGAAGGAAAATTTTATTCTATGTTTGGTTTATGTATAACTTACCTCAGGATTGACCCGGGAAGCCGGGGTGGGGGAGGAGGGGTGTTTTGTTTTGTTTTGGGAGGAGGGGAAAAAGGGGAAAATGTTTTGTTTTGTTTTTAAAACTCTTCAATAAAAAAAAAAAAAAAAACAAACCCTAGACAAAATATCCTTCATTGAAAATGTCCCTGAGGATAGTTTAGAGACAAATCTATAAGTCCATCTTTCAATGTTAGGAGAAAAAGATCTTCAGTCTTAGGCATTCCATGATGACTATGACTTTACTGTGAGAGAGATTCAGGGTGAAATCTAGCAGGTTCAACAGGTTCTGGATAACCAAGAGAAATTTTGAGTATTTGAGAAAATACCATGACTGGTCCCAGAATAATGATTTGCACCTTCTATAGAATGGATTTGCAGTATCCTTAGGATTGGAATGGAGATTTTGCAGTATCCTTCCCCTGCTACAACCACCAAGCCACGCCCACAGAACCAGTAGTAAAAAAATTTGGATTTCGCCACTGGACAGATTAGCTACTATTTTCCCCAAAAAATTATTCTGCAATCCCCAAAAGACTCATAGTTCTTCTCAGTCAGGGCCCTGTTAATTTGTTTATAGGCTAGGCTAGGCTAGGCTAGGCTAGGCTTGGCTAGGCTAGGCTAGGCTAGGATAGGATAGAATTTTTTATTGGTCAAGTGTGATTGGACACACAAGGAATTTGTCTTGGTGCGTATGCTCTCAGTGTACATAAAAGAAAAGATGCGTTATATGTGCATTATCTGGTTTACCTTCTTTGCTTTGTAATTCAGGCCCGCTCATTCAGACATTTTTTGCAGGGAAGTTTAGCGGACATAGATAGTGGGAGTTTCAATTTTCTCCAAAAGTTATATCAGTTTCCTAGCAGATTGATAATGCTGAAAGAACAAGCAACCCTGACCCTCCCCACCTCCCCCCACCAAAAAAACTTGAGCCACATGCCACACCCCTTCAGGAAATGATGAGTATGTTCTGTCTCCTTCCCCACTTCGGATTAATGAGCTGGCCTTCAGCCAGTGGATTCACGGCTCTTATCAGTCCTGGCAGAGAAATCGCAGCTGCCTGCCAAAGTTCAAACAAATGACTCACAGAGTAAGACTTTCAGCTCTTTTCGAAACGATTCAGCGAAACTTTTGCTTCCCGTGGAGTAAGAGCAGTCCCAAAGCTCCTTATATATCCTGTGGGGTGGGGCTCCTGCCCCACCCTTCCCTTTGATGACGCCGCCTCTCTATTCTTCTGAAGCGCGGGTCAAGCCAAGCTTGATTATTATTATCAGCTGGGTCTGAAGGCCTCATTACGTCCTCCGACTGGTCTGGTTCTGGCTCCTGGAGCCGAGCCAAAGGAATTGGTGCTCCCGAGGTAAGCCTTACCAGCCCTTCCCCCTCACTCTCAGAGTCACTTTCGGGCATGGGGCCAGGTTCGGGGGCTGGAGTCACAACAGAGTAGTTGAATTTTTCAATTTGATGTGACAACAGGAGTGGAAATTCTAGAAGGAAAACTATCATGAAACTTTCATGCCATGAAACTACTCCATATAAATTGCTGAAAGTTGGGAAAGAGGCCCATAGGGTCAAGACAGGTCATTTCCATAAAATAAAAGTTCTGCTGAGACCTGTGAACAGGTTGATTAAGGTTGATTAAGTTCGATCAATGCCATTATGAATACTTTCCAAACGCTACTGTGCAAACCCTTGAAACTATCATAAGCTGTTTATAACTTTCTCATCTCTTTCCCTTTCGCAAGATGGTCTTAATTGTTGTTGTGGTTTTTTTTTTTTTTGGTTAGGAATTAATTTTTGCAAGAGTCAGAAAATGAGAAAGAGCAATACAATTCTTCCAATTGTTAGAATCAAGATTCTACCATGCCTAGGCCAGCCAAGAATCTTCTCATGATCATAAAGAGTGCAGGCTGACCCCAGGGCAGATTTCTGTAACCTCTAATGAGCTTCCCCAGGACTTCTGACAACTTCCTGATGGATTTCACTCTGAAGACATATCTATTCTTCTGAGCAGGACTGGCTTAAATAGGGTTTTAAACATGGATTTTATTGGGGTTTATTTTATATTTTGTACTGTATTTTAAATTTAGGCCATATTGAATAAGTTTTTAAATAGTGTTTTATTGTAATATATTGTATTATTTTATCTGCCTGTTCACTCTGAGTCCTTCAGAACATAAAAATTAAATTATTATTATTATTATTATTATTAAATTATTATTAAATTATTATAATTGCTTTTATGTAAGATTGAACTAGATTAGAAAACAAAATTGCATTTTAATGTATGCCAGTTAGTGTACATTCAAAGTGACAATGAAGTTATTCTAAGTGGTTCATTCATTCTGTCAAGGTAGAATCTTAATCTTCCTTTGTTCTTAGAACTTTAAAATTTTCGGGGCTTCCGGGTGGCTCCGCTTCGTTAATGGCGGGCGATCTCAGTCCGCCAGTTCTGTGTGATTCTGTAGAGCTGCTTAGACAGCGTTAATCTGCTGTCAACAGCTCGTAAAATCTCTGCCCTCAGGCAAAAAGGGAGAGATGAGCATTTGAGCTGAGGTAGAGCCCCCAAGAAAGGCCCCAGAATGATTTTTGGTGGTTTGCTGGGAACGCTCCTTCTATAGCTCGAAAAAAGCTCCAGAATCCAGAACGCTTCTGCAAAAGCAGAACAAAACGCAGCGTCCATCTCCGTGACTGAAAAGGATTATTGATAGATTGTCAACACGGAAAGAGCCGAAAATAGGAGAGCTGGCATTTGATTGTAAGATGATTTTAACTCCCTGACAGAGAAGGTATTTGTATTTAAGAGTGGAGATGATGGAAGATGGCGTTCTTGAAAGTGAAAGCTAAGATAAGCGAAAGCTAAGGAAATGCTGATTACAATTGCTGGCGTGGAACCTTTAAGAAGAATATAACAAGATTTTTTTAAAAAAATTTTTATGGAATTCTTTCTTTTTTTAAAATCTCTTTTTTTTATTATCTTTTTCTTATAGTGTTTAAGAAGAAAAGTTTATTGATTTTTTCTTCTTTTTATTCCTTTTTTTCTTCTTCTTCTTGATATTACTTAGTTTAAAAATGGCCTTTAAGCAAAGAGATTTAACCACTTCTAAAATATTGGAAATTTCTTCACTTCAGGTACAGAAATTGAGAGAGGATATTAAAGAAAGTCTAAGGAATTTTTTACAGGAGCTCATGGAGGCTCATCTTTCAGAAATAGATCAAAAATTTAATGAAATGGAGAAAGAAATACTGGAATTTAAAGATCTGGTGGAAGAGCAGAGGAGGGAGATGGAAAAATTAAAGGAATCTATTACCCCATTATTGTTATCTAGCACACAGACAGAAGAAAGACTGGATGAAATTAACCAAATTAATTTAGATTTGCAAAAGAAAATAGATGAAGTTCAAATTAATCTGAATTTAGAAAATAAAATAGAAGATATTCAGGTTAAGGTTGATAAGGCAGATGAAGAAAGGGTTATATTACAATATAAATTAATGGAATATGCTATAAGGGTGAGAGGATTAAGAGAGTGTAAGGAAGAAAATTTGAAAGAGATTTTTATTCAGGCCTTTGCTCAGATAGAAGGAGTGGAACCAGAAGATTTTGAAGTTAATATTGAAAAAAATTATCGTGTTAATTCTTGGTGGGCAAGGCAGAAGTGTTTACCGAGAGATGTGGTTATTTATTTTACAAATAAGAGGATTAGGTATGGAATTTTGCAAGCATTTTATGAAAATAAATTTCAAATATTAGGACAAGATATAATAATGATGAAGGAAATTCCTCCTAAAATGTTAAGAAAGAGAAAAGAATTTGCTTTTCTGATGGATGAGTTTAAGAAACATCAGATATATTTTAGATGGGAGGTTCCAGCTGGTTTAACAGTGAATTATAAAGGAAGAAAGTATTTTATCAATACAATTTGTAAAGCACGAGATTTTTATACTAATGTATTAAAGATTGGGAATTCTTTATTAATAGATGTTAAGTTGAATGGTGAAAAAATGGTGGGAAATGTAAGACAGAAGAAGGGGAGGGAGAATGTTTAACTTTATTATATATGATTATGGTTAATTTTTGTAAATGATTTATTGTGGATATAAATGTGTAATTTTAGGGGTACTATTTGATATATTTAAGGTATAAAGGAATAGGAAGATGGAATATTGTTTAACTTTGGAGGATAGATAGTAAAATTTAGGATTAAATATTATATTTAAGAGATGGATGTAATGTTGTTATATGGCTAATTAGAATGTAATTGTTATAATAGATATATTTTGGATAAGTTATAGGTGTAATTTTAATAATGTTATTTGATATAAGTAAGGTAAAGTGAAGATTTTAATTATTACAATTGATATATTGGATATTTGTAATATTATTTGTTGTATATAAATGTTAAAGATGTGAAAAGATGGACTATTGTTTACCCTTGAAGGTTGGACAGGAAAATTAAAGAAATTAAGTTGGAAATATGAACTATTCTTGAGAGACTGCTTAAGGAAGAAAGACATTTTAGAAGAACCCTTGGTGAATATTGGAAGATGGAACGTTGTTTTGATATTGATTGATGAAGGTTGGATATTAAAAACTATGTACTTTATTCAAGAACAAACACTAACTCAATCGGAAATTTCTGAGAACTCTAGGAGTGGAATGGTCTGATATATAATGGATTGGAAGAAAAGTATCTTCTTTGTCTCTGGAAGGAGTGAGGTTTTAAGGAATGATTATGGATTATGATTTGTGCTATATTTTAATTTTTGTTGTTAGTTTTATACCCTGTATTCGGTTCTCGGAAGTCCTGGGGGTGGGGAGGAAGGGAAGAAAGGGGAGGGGTAGAAAATGGATTGATAGTTAATGTACAAAGATGATTGAAGATGTATAATTAATGTAAGATCGGAGCTGCCTGGCTACTACTTTAGAATGATGGGAAAGAAGGAAGTAGAAGAGAGAAGGAGGTAGGAAAGAGAAGAGGAGGAAGAGGAAAGGAAGGAAAAGGGATAGAAGAGGGAGAAGAAAGGAGTAGGGAGGAAGGAGGAGAGGATGTAGATAAGAGAGAGGGAGGATGGTTGTGGAAAGTAGAAGAAGGTAGAGAAGGAGAGTAAAAGGAAGGGGGTGGTGACCGGGCAGATCCGATTAATTGGATATGAAGGTACATTAAATATGTTATGGGATATGTTATTGGATAAGAATGTTAAAATAAAACTTTTTTGGAAAAAAAAAAAAGAACTTTAAAATTTTCATAAATACACGGCTATATTAGGAAGACGGGCTAAGATTTGAAACTCCATATAAATTCCATATAAATATGGAATGTCATATAAATAACAAGAAAAAAGTCAAGGAAACAGCCAATCCACTAAAGAGAGACGATGGCTAGGATGTAACAGGCAGTAAAGAGAAAGCAAAGCTGCTTAACTCATTCTTTGCATCAGTCTTCATCAATGGTGAAATCCAATTTTTTTTTTACTACCGGTTCTGTGGTTGTGGCTTGGTGGGCGTGGCTTGGTGGGCGTGGCAGGGAAGGATACTGCAAAATCTCCATTCCCACCCCACACCAGGGGAAGGATACTGCAAAATCCCCATTCCCTCCCCACTCCTGGGGGAAAGATATTGCAAAATCTTCGTTCCCACCCCACTCTGGGGCCAGACAGAGGTGGTATTTGCAGGTTCTCCAAACTGCTCAAAATTTCATCTACCGGTTCTCTGAACTTCTCAAAAATTCCACTACCGGTTCTCCAGAACCTTTCAGAACCTGCTGGATTTCACTCCTTGGAAATCCTCTAGTTCAACTCCCTGCTCAAGCAGGAGATCCTATACTATTTCAGACAAGTGACTGTCCAGTCTCTTCTTAAAAACCTCCAGTGATGAAGCACCCACAACTTCTGGTGGCAAGTTGTTCCACTGGTTAACTGTCCTCACTGTTAAATGACTTAGATGAGGGAATAGAAGGTGACTCATGAATTTTGCAGACGATAGTAAGCTGGCAGGAATAGCCAACATCCCAGAAGACAAGCTCAGGATCCAAAAAGATCTTTGACAGATTCGAACATGTGCAGCAGCCGCCAAAAAAAGCGAATGCAATCCTTGGTGGTACAAACACAGGTATAGAATCAAAATCACATGGAGTCTTAGTACCGCTTTGTAAAGCCTTAGTAAGGCCATACCTGGAATGACTGCATCCAGTTTTGATCCCCGCATTACAAAAAAAAAAAGACATGGAGACTTTGGAAAAAGTGCCAAGAAGAGCAACTAAGATGATTAAAGGCCTGGAGACTAAAACATATGAAGAACGGTTGCGGGATTTGGGCATGGCTAATCTAGAGAAAAGAAAGACTAGGGGTGACATGATAGGGGTGACTGGATATGTGGTACCTTGCTCAATAGTAGTACCTGTGAGAGGGATCTTGGAGTCCTAGTGGATAACCATTTAGAGATGAGCCAGCCGTGTGCAGCATCTGCCAAAAAAGCCAACACAATTCTGGGCTGCATAAACAGAGGGATAGAATCAAGATCACGTGAAATGTTAATACCACTTGGCCTTGGTAAGGCCACACTTGGAATATTGCATCCAGTTTTGGTCGCCACGATGTAAAAAGGATGTTGAGACTCTGGAAAGAGTGCAGAGAAGAGCAACAAAGATGATTAGGGGACTGGAGGCTAAAACATATGAAGAACGGTTACAGAAACTGGGTATGCCTAGTTTAATGAAAAGAAGGACTAGGGGAGACATGATAGCTGTGTTCCAATATCTCAGGGGTTGCCACAAAGAAGAGGGAGTCGGGCTGTTCTCCAAAGCACCTGAGGGTAGAACAAGAAGCAATGGGTGGAAACTAATCAAGGAGAGAAGCAACCTAGAACTAAGGAGAAATTTCCTGACAGTTAGAACAATCAATAAGTGGAACAACTTGCCTGCAGAAGTTGTAAATGCTCCAACACTGGAAATTTTTAAGAAAATGTTGGATAACCATCTGTCTGAGATGGTGTAGGTTTTCCTACCTGGGCAGGGGGTTGGACTAGAAGACCTCTAAGGTCCCTTCCAACTCTGATATTATTATTATTATTATTATTATTATTATTATTATTATTATTATTATTATTATTATTATTATTATTATTATTATTATTATTATTATTATTATTATTATTATTGCAGTGTTCCAGTATTTGAGGGGCTGCCACAAAGCCGCAACTTAAGAAAAGACTGGACAGCTATCTATTTGAAATGTTGGCACACAGAGGCCTCTCAATGGGCACACCAGCCTTTGTCCCAGCCCAGCTCCACCACACATGTGTGGTGCGCGTCTCCCACTGGCCAGCTGGTCTTTGGGTCTCTGCCACACGTGTGGGGAAGCATGGCACGTGCAGGGGACTTGCGCCCACATGCAGTGCTCAATTTGCATTTTGGGGGTTCACACTGTTCCCCCTGCGTCCCGTTTTGGGCCTGGAAAGCTTCCTGCACCAACCTGGAAGCCAAAATGATGTGCAGGGGGGGCGGCGTACATGTGTGGGGGTGCATGCACAGGGGACGCATGTGCATGCATGGGGGCAGGGCCCATGCATGGGGGGCGCTCACATTGCATTTGGGGGGTTTGGGCATTCGCATGCGCGCATGCGCATTTTGGGCACTCGGCACCACAGAGGTTAATCACAAAGGGCCTCTGGTGGCTCTTCAGACTAATGCAATCTGTTATTAACACAGCTGCTTGCAATTACTGCAGGTTCAAGCCCCACCAGGCCCAAGGTTGACTCAGCCTTCCATCCTTTATAAGGTAGGTAAAATGAGGACCCAGATTGTTGGGGGCAATAAAAGTTGACTTTGTATATAATATACAAATGGATGAAGACTATTGCTTGACATAGTATAAGCCGCCCTGAGTCTTCGGAGAAGGGCGGGATATAAATGCAAATAAATAAATAAAAATAAAAATTTTAAAAAAAACATCACTGGTATAGAGTCTCCAGCTGATCAGGGGGTTGGAGTAATAAACCTTCAAGGTCCCTTCCAGCTCCGTTTTTATTAACTCCCACTGTCCTAAAAGACATGGAAAAATCCACTCCCATAATCCTGAAAAATTGCTGCTAGTAATTTACAGAATAGCTGAGTTAGAAAGGACCTCGGAGGACCCTTAAAGGAGGCCGAGTTCAAAGGGCTCAGCTGATTTTGCTCAACTGATTTTCTCCCTCAGCTTCTCTTTTGACCCTCTCCATCCATTGAGCCATGCCAGATCTCTTCATTCCACTTTGAGGAATGTCTTGAGCAACTTGCCTGTTTGATTAGAGATGGTCCCTTCTGGGCAAGAATCACAATTGTAGCAGCAAGTGGACCTCTTCTCTGCGATTTTCCTGACCTGTCCTGGAAGGCAGTAATTCACACATCGGGAGAAAGGCTTTGTCTGTAACGAGAGATTTTAACGTTGAGAGGTTAGAAACATTCATCTTGGCTATAGGATCTGTATAAAAGTGGCCTCTTTTTCCTCCATTCTGATTAGAGCTTCTATCTCAACAGCCCCTTCCCCTTCCTTCAGTTTTCCTTAACCCTGGAAGCAGCAGATGGTCTCCACCTGGTTGGCCCAGACAATGACATCAGGATCAATGCTGAAACCTGCAGCTGAAGGAGCCTCGGTATCGACCCATCCGACTTTCTGTCGAAGGATCGTCATATTTGCAAAGACGATCCAGTTTAGGATGTCAAATCCTGCATATTTCATTCCAGTTTCCGAAAAGGAGACTTCCTCCCCAGCGGTGTTGTTAAAAACCATGTTTCTCAAGAAAACATTGATCTGAAATTGTAAAACAAGCAAAGAAACAACAAGTCCATAAAAGGAAAAGAATCGATAATAAAGAGATTTCTTTGAAGACTGCAATATCATCCTCTTTTAATGACCCCATAATCCCTTGTGGCAGTGGTAGGTTCCATTTACCGCTACTGATTCGCTATCGTGACTGTGCCCACCCATTTGTGTGCTTCGGCATGCACAGTGCTTCTGCGCATGCAGAGAACCTTCTGCATATGTGCAGACCATCCACGGTGACATCCGGGTGGGTGGGCGGAGCCTCCCACCACTGCTGCTTCCGGTTCGTGCAAACTGGGGTGAACCAGTAGAAACCCACCACTGCCTTGAGGGATGGAGTCTGGGCAACTGAATAAAGATAGCAGAGTGTTTACTGGCCAGAGGCCCTTCCTGTCACCAATGCAGAGTTTTGTTCAGCAGATATATTCTCAGAGTGCCCAGAGAGAGAAATATCTGCCTCTACCAAGGATGGAACTCACAACCTCCTGATTGTGAGGTGAGAGTTCCACCTCTAGGCCACCATACCACTTTTTGAAAATTGCAATATGTGGAAGGAATATTATTCTGAATGCCGGAAATGAAACAGAGATGGGGTTAGCCAGCATTTCCCCAATAGGCCCTTTACAGGCAATCTGTTTATTCCTTTTAGTTCATTCATTCCTTTTAGTTCATTCATTCCTTTAGTCAATATTGATATATTGACCATCATTTGTGTTGTAAATGTTGTACCTTGATGAAGGTATCTTTTCTTTTTATGTACACTGAGAGCATATGCACCAAGACAAATTCCTTGTGTGTCCAATTACACTTGGCCAATAAAAAATTCTATTCTATTCTTTGTTGTCCTTTTTTGATGATGTTTTTGATGTTAGCTGTCCATTTTAGATCTTGCGATATGATAGAACCTAGAAATTTAAAGGTTTCTACTGTTGATACTATGTTGTCTAGTATTGTGAGAGGTGGAAGTATGGAAGGGTTTTGTCGTGTCCCACTCCTCCGCTGACAGCTGGGTCAGGGAAATCCGAATCAGGCTTGCCTCTGCAGCTCTGCCCAAAGTCCTAGCAAAGTCCTCAGAGCAGGCAGGAGACCAGTAAGTGACTTCAGCAAGATAAGTTCGACTTTTGCCTGACTCAGAGACTGCCAGAAAGCAGATCCTTTATATAGGCCATGGGGTGTGGCTCCATGACTCAGCACTCATTAAGGCCTGCCTCCTTCCTTCTGTTGCCTCCGCCTATCCAGTCTTCTGATGCGAGGTCACTCCAATCAGCTGTTGTTAGAGTAAACCTCCTCAGGCTCACCTGCTGTGGAGGAGGGGGAAGGGTCTAGCTGCTCCGTTTGCCTGGGCATGGAGTCAGGGCTGGGGCCGGGAGATGCTCCTTCTTCTGCAGTTTGTGTGGGCATGGAGCCAGGACTTGGGCCGGGAGGCATACATTCCTCAGTGTTTGGGAGCAGGTAAGAAGGCCCCGGCTGCTCTGAGGGCGGGCAAGACACAACAGGTTTCTCCTAAAGTCTACCACCATTTCTACGGTTTTGAGTGTGTTCAGTTCCAGATTGTTTTGGTTGCACCACAAGGCTAGTCGTTCGACCTCTCGTCTATATGCGGAACTGTCTGGTTCGGTTCTGCATCCCAACAAGAAAAACACAGACTTCAGAGGATAATTAGAATTTCAGAAAAAATAATTGCTACCAACCTGCCTTCCATTGAGGACCTGTATACTGCACGAATCAAGAAGAGGGCCGTGAAAATATTTACAGACCCCTCGCATCCTGGACATAAACTGTTTCAACTCCTACCCTCAAAACGACGCTATAGAGCATTGCACATCAGAACAACTAGACACAAGAACAGTTTTTTCCCGAAGGCCATCACTCTGCTAAACAAATAATTCCCTCAACACTGTCAGACTATTTACTGAATCTGCACTACTATTAATCTTCTCATCGTTCCCATCACCCATCTCTTTCCACTTATGACTGTATGACTGTAACTTTGTTGCTGGCAATCCTTATGATTTATATTGATATATTGACCATCATTTGTGTTGTAAATGTTGTACCTTGATGAACGTATCTTTTCTTTTATGTACACTGAGAGCATATGCACCAAGACAAATTCCTTGTGTGTCCAATCACACTTGGCCAATAAAAATTCTATTCTATTCTATTCTATTCTATTCTATTCTATTCTATTCTATTCTATTCTATTCTATTCTATTCTATTCTATTCTATTCTACACTGCTGCAGAACTACAATAGCAAGTGTGCTGTTAGCTGATGGAAAAAGCAACCTTTGATGAATAAGAGGGCAAATATATTTCACCTTAAGGAAAAGAAGAAAATTATTTTCCCCACAAATGATAGTGTGGAGGGAGAAAAATATGCCTGTGCTAAAATGAGAGTTAATTTAGTTTGTAAAATATGATCTGTTGTTACACCATAATCCCAACTGAGCTGTAAATTGAGGCAAATTTTCATTTCTGGAGTGACTAGATCTTCAGCTTCAAGGATTGGACCCACATGCTACTGTAAAGGAAAAAAAAATATAGGTGCTTGGAAGAGGAAATTAATAAAAGAAACTCCTGTGCCAGATAACGTCTCTGCAAAATCTTAGTGATTAGTCAGTTAATCCAAGGGATGGATGAGATCCATAGTAAAGAAAATGATTATACACATAATAACTGCAGCGAGGACTGTATTTGCACAAAATTGGAAAGCAGAAAAAATCCCTACAGAGGGAGAGGTAATTAAGAAAATATTGGAATGTGCAGAAATGAATAGATTAACATTGGCAATT
This sequence comes from Ahaetulla prasina, assembly GCF_028640845.1. Lineage (NCBI taxonomy): Eukaryota > Metazoa > Chordata > Lepidosauria > Squamata > Colubridae > Ahaetulla > Ahaetulla prasina. The sequence goes on along the minus strand of NC_080539.1, from coordinate 375,070,771 downwards.
AAAGGAAAGGAAGAATCACAGTATTAAAGGATACGGGGGCAATTTTATCAATGGATAGAGATGAGATACAAGTAAAAATCAACGTAATCTAAGGAATTAAATTAAAATGTAAAACAAGATAGAAATGTAGCAAGAAAATGATGGTAAATGAGGAATATGATGACATAAAATTTGTACTCAGATGACACACTGAATAATTAATGATGTATTAATAAAAAAGTTTAAAAATAAAAAATAAAAACTTTTTTGAAAAAAAAAAGAAAAAATATTGTATGTTGCTGCAATCTTGGTAAGATAGAAAAATGTGAGGTAGACAGGACCGCCAAAATAACATAACATCAGAGTTGGAAGGGACCTTGGAGGCCTTCTAGTCCAACCCCCTGCCCAGGCAGGAAACCCTACACCATCTCAGTCAGATGGTTATCCAACATTTTCTTAAAAATTTCCAGTGTTGGAGCATTCACAACTTCTGAAGGCAAGTCGTTCCACTTATTAATTGTTCTAACTGTCAGGAAATTTCTCCTTAGTTCTAAGTTGCTTCTTTCCTTGATCAGTTTCCACCCATTGCTTCTTGTTCTACCCTCAGGTGCTTTGGAGAACAGCCCGACTCCCTCTTCTTTGTGGCAACCCCTGAGATATTGGAACACAGCTATCATGTCTCCCCTAGTCCTTCTTTTTATTAAACTAGACATACCCAGTTCCAGCAACCGTTCTTCATATGTTTTATCCTCCAGTCCCCTAATCATCTTTGTTGCTCTTCTCTGCACTCTTTCTAGAGTCTCAACATCTTTTTTACATCGTGGCGACCAAAACTGGATGCAATATTCCAAGTGTGGCCTTACTAAGGCATTATAAAGTGGTATTAACACTTCACGTGATCTTGATTCTATCCCTCTGTTTATGCAGCCCAGAACTGTGTTGGCTTTTTTAACAGCTGCTGCACACTGCTGGCTCATATCTAAATGGTTATCCACTAGGACTCCAAGATCCCTCTCACAGGTACTACTATTGAGCAAGGTACCACATATACGGTACTGGTGCATTTTGTTTTTTTGGCCTAAATGTAGAACCTTGTGAAAATGTAGAAACCTTGTGAAAATGAGAAAATGTGGATTCACAACTGCTGACCAACCACACTCAAATGTAGACCTCAATGAAGCTAGAGCTACATGGAGGGAAGCATGAAGCAGGGTACCCCAAGCTACTGTTTTAGTGACATGATTGCAGTGTTCCAATATCTCAGGGGCTGCCACAAAGAAGAGGGAGTCAAGCTATTCTCCAAAGCACCTGAAGGCAGGACAAGAAAGCTTTAACCAAAAGTTTTAACCAAAAACTGTCTACCATTGACTTCACCCATTCCTAAGAGGACTATAAGGGGCGTGCATAAGTGCACAAATGTACCTACCATTGTATGTGCTTGTATATAATGTTGTGACAAAAAAAAAAAGGAAAAAAGAAGAAGAAGCAATGGGCAGAAACTCATCAAGGAGAGAAGCAACTAGAACTAAGGAGAAATTTCCTGACAGAACAATCAACAAGTGGAACAACTTGCCTCCAGAAGTTGTGAATGCTCCAACACTGGAAGTTTTTAAGAAAATGTTGGATAACCATTTGTCTGAAATGGTGTAGGGTTTCCTGCCTGGGCAGGGGTTGGACTAGAAGACCTCCAAGGTCCCTTCCAACTCTGTTATTATGTTATGTACTGCACGAATCAAGAAGAGGGCCGTGAAAATATTTGCAGATCCCTCACATCCTGGACATAAACTGTTTCAACTCCTACCCTCAAAACGACGCTATAGAGCACTGCACACCAGACCAACTAGACACAAGAACAGTTTTTTCCCGAAGGCCATCACTCTGCTAAACAAATAATTCCCTCAACACTGTCAGACTATTTACTGAATCTGCACTACTATTAATCGTTTCATAGTTCCCATCACCAATCTCTTTCCACTTATGACTGTATGCCTGTAACTTGTTGCTGGCAATCCTTATGATTTATATTGATATATTGACCATCAATTGTATTGTAAATGTTGTACCTTGATGAACGATCTTTCTTTTACACTCAGAGCATATGCACCAAAACAAATTCCTTGTGTGGCCAATCACACTTGGCCAATAAATTCTATTCTATTCTATTCTATTCTATTCTATTCTATTCTATTCTATTCTATTCTATTCTATTCTATTCTATGTATGTTATGTTAGTCTCAGTACTCTTCAACATCTTCATATGTCATTTAAATAACAGAATAGACAGGGAACTCATCAAATTTGCAAACGACACTAAACTGGGGGAATAGCCAACACTTTGAACGATAGGCTTAAAAAATTGAGAAGAATGTTGACAGACTTGAACACTGGGCCCTATCCAACAAAATGCAATTCGGTTTTTAAGAGAATAAGAGAAAAATAAAGTTCTACATTTAGGTCAGAAAAACCTAACACAGAGATATACAGTAGAATAGGTTATATCGGCCCAACAGCAGTAACTGTGAGAGGAATCTGAGGGAAGATATAATAGTAAGTTCCGATATTAGAGGGGCTGCCACAAAGAAGTGGATGTCGACCTATCCTCCAAAGCAGCCGAAGACAAGGCAAGAAGGACACAGATGGAAACTAATCAAGGAGAGAAGGAACCTGGAACTAAGGAGAAATTTCCTGACAGTGAGAACTATTAATCAGTGGAACAACTTGCCTGAAGAAGTTGTGAATGCTCCAACACTGGAAGTTTTTAAGAAAAGATTGGATAACCATTTGTCTGAAATGGTGTAGGGTTTCCTGCCTAAGCAGGGGGTTGGACTAGAAGACCTCCAAAGTCCCTTCCAATTCTGTTATTCTATTCTATTCTATTCTATTCTATTCTGTTCTGTTCTGTTCTGTTCTGTTCTGTTCTGCTCTGCTCTGCTCTGCTCTGCTCTACTCTACTCTATTTTATTCTATTCTAGTCCAGTCCATTCCATTCCATTCCATTCCATTCCATTCCATTCCATTCCATTCCATTCCATTCCATTCCATTCCATTCTATTCTATTCTATTCTATTCTATTCTATTCTATTCTATTCTATTCTATTCTATTCTAGTCCAGTCCAGTCCAGTCTAAAATGACAACCTAGAAGGCTAGAATTGGGGACCCACAAGAGATTATTTTCCCCCTACATTGAAATGAGATTTTTTTTTAAAATTTGCATTTATATCCCGCCCTTCTCCGAAGACTCAGGGCGGCTTACACTATGTTAAGCAATAGTCTTCATCCATTTGTATATTATATACAAAGTCAACTTATTGCCCCCAACAATCTGGGTCCTCATTTTACCTACCTTATAAAGGATGGAAGGCTGAGTCAACCTTGGGCCTGGTGGGACTTGAACCTGCAGTAATTGCAAGCAGCTGCTGTTAATAACAGACTGCCTTAGCAGTTTGAGCCACTCAAGGACCCACTCAAGGACTCAAGATTATTTTGTTATCTTACTATATATCTTATTTCTCATTCTTGCTTACTTTATTGTTTCCCTTATGAATCTTTTGCTGAAATTTTGGTAAATGCCAAGATATGAGATTTTTTAAAAAGAGGGAAAAAGTACATAGACAAGATACCGGACATTGCAAGCAAAAGTTTATAAATCCTAAAACGGTGTAACATGGAGGTAACCAAGAGAAGGGAGGATTCGTTGAGCAGAAGGGAAGATTTCAAGAGTTACCTGCCAAGGCTCCACAGAGAGCAAGTGTGGTTTCTTTCTTCCCCTCTTCAATGCCCATCGTGATTCCGACATATAAGCAGCATGTAATGCGTGTGCCACAGAATAGGCAGCGTTGTAGACGCTGTAGCTGAAACCGGTCATCTTTCCATCAAAGAGTGATAGTGGGAGGGTGTCCAGGTTCTCCTCCCCTGTGCAAACCCTTCGTCCATCAGGTGAGGAGACCTGCCTTTAAAACCTGACAGTCAAATACAACTTCCCACCATTCGGGGAGAAAGACGTCTCCATGGGGTTCGTGTGGATTCAGAGCCCAGAGATAGTCTTTGAATCCTGGCACCGGGTTTGTGTGAACCGTGAAAGACAAAGCTCCATGGACGGATTTTAATTTCACCCAATCGTAGTGATAGCCAATCGCTGAAAATTCCCATTGGGTGGTCAGGATCCAGGCTTTCCCAGAAGTAGTGTGGGTCTCTTCTTCATAAATATAAAGGGCTGCTATAAGGCTTTGCAGGGTATTTGAGTCCCCTGAGACAATTACAACTTGAGCATTATGGTTCCAAATGGTCCAAACCACATCTATTTGATCATTGTGCAATTCATTGAACAGTGAGATTTGGCAAAGCATCTGTTTCACAAATTGTATGCAGATGTCATGCTGGGCGAGGGTGGCTTCAAAAATCCGGATAAAATGGTCACTGCTCTCTGACTTCGGAACAACCACCCCAATCCAGTTCCACCGGAAATAGAGAAGGAGTCGGACGATGGCTGCATTCTGTAGGTGATACTGGGGATCGATCTGGTAGAAGGTGGGGAACTGAGTCTTATCCCTCAAAACAGGGTCAGAGAAGCGGTAACCCAGCTGAAAGGAGGTTGGAGATGGAGGATAATTAGAACTGCTGAAAAAATAATTGCTACCAACCTGCCTTCCATTGAGGACCTGTATACTGCACGAATCAAGAAGAGGGCCGTGAAAATATTTACAGACCCCTCACATCCTGGACATAAACTGTTTCAACTCCTACCCTCAAAACGACGCTATAGAGCACTGCACACCAGAACAACTAGACACAAGAACAGTTTTTTCCTGAAGGCCATCACTCTGCTAAACAAATAATTCCCTCAACACTGTCAAACTATTTACTGAATCTGCACTACTATTAATCTTCTCATCGTTCCCATCACCAATCTCTTTCCATTTATGACTGTATGACTATAACTTGTTGCTGGCAATCCTTATGATTTATATTGATATATTGACCATCAATTGTGTTGTAAATGTTGTACCTTGATGAACGTATCTTTTCTTTTATGTACACTGAGAGCATATGCACCAAGACAAATTCCTTGTGTGTCCAATCACACTTGGCCAATAAAAATTCTATTCTATTCTTTAATAAAAAAGTTTTATTTTTACAATCATGTCAAACAATTCATTCAATGTACAGTTATATACATTTAGTCAGGCCTGCCCAGTCACTACCCCCCTTTGTAACACTCCCCTCTTCTACCTTCTTTTACTATCCAAACCTTCCTCTCCTTCTCTTATCTACATCCTCTCCTCCCTCCACCCTACACCTTCCTTCTCCCTCTTCTACCCTCTTCCTTCCTCTTCTCCTCTTTCCTACCTCCTACTCTCTTTTCTCCTCCCCACCGTTCTAAAATGGTAACTGGGCAGACCCGACCCTACATTAATTATATTTATACATCTTCAATAATCCCTGTACATTCACCATCACTCCATCTCTAGCCTCAACCCCCAATTCCCTCCCCATACCCCCGCCCCCACCCCGACTTCCCAGAACAAAATGCAGTATCAAAACTAACAATCATAATCTAAAATAATTCCTAAATTATAATCTCTAGTCTCTCCACACTTAATCACACTCTCAATTCCCCTCTCCTTCAGAAATATATCTAATACAAAATATTTCCTAAATTTACTCATATGCTATTCGATATTTTTATCTGATACTTATTTTGAATATAATCAATCCACATTTTCCATTCTAAAATATATTTTTCTTGTGTATAGTCTTTCAAATAAGCAGAGATTTTGCCATTTCTGCCAGATTTGATACTTTAAGTGTCCATTCTTCAATTGTAGGTTAATCTTCTTTCTTCGAATATCGAGCAATCAAAAGTCTTATGCTGTTATTAAGTTCAAAATCAATTTAGTCTCTATAGCTGTACAATCCATAATTATTCCTAGTAAAAAGAACTGCGGAGTAAACTTAATCTTCTTTTCAAAATATTCTGCATGATCCACCATACTTTAATCCAAAATGCTTTAACTTTTTTACAAGTCCACCATATATGGTAATAAGTGGCATCTTCACAATCGCATCTCCAACATTTAGCCTGTACATTAGGATACATACATGACAATTTTTTTGGGTCTATATGCCATCTATAAAACATCTTATAAAAATTTTCTCTCATATTTTGCGCTTGTGTAAATTTAACATTCCTCACCCAAATTCTTTCCCAAGTTTCCAACATTATTGGTTGCTGAAAATTTTGTGCCCACTTAATCATACAATCCTTAACCAATTCAGTCTCTGAGTCTATTTCTACTAATACATTATACAACCTCTTAATATGCTGTTGGCCTTGATCTCTCATTTGTTTTAACAAATTATCCTCAATTTGCCTAACACCTATTTTTTGATCTAATTTCCATCTAGCTTGTAATTGTCCATATTGGAACCATGTATAATTTTTCCCTTCTTCCCCCATCTTTTCTCTAGATTTTAATTGTAATTCCCCCTTTTCCATACAAAGAAGTTCTTTATAGGTAACTACCTCCATCTTTTGATATATATTTATATTTTCTATCATGTGTCTCGGGATTGCCCATATTGGAATCTTTCCATCTAATTTATATTGATATTTCCTCCAAACCCTCAATAATGCATTTCTAATTATATTATTTTTAAATATTTTATCTACTTTCTTATCATATAATAAATAGGCATGCCACCCATATAACAAACCATAACCTTCTATATTCAAAACTCTTTCCTCAGTTAAATTAATCCAATCAGTAATTAATGATAAGACAACTGCTTCATAATACAATTTTAAGTTAGGCATTTTAAGACCCCCCCTTTCCCTTGTATCCTGCATTATTTTTAATTTTATTCTTGGTTTTTTGCCCATCCATACAAATTTATTAATCCCCTTTTGCCATTCCTGTAATTTAATATCATTCTTAAGCACCAGTATCATTTGAAACAAAAATAAAAACCTGGGCAAAACATTCATTTTTATAGCCGCTATTCTTCCCAGCAAAGATAGTTGTAACTTCTTCCAACTCTCCATTTCTTTCCATACCTTCTGCCAAAAAAAAAAAAAAAATTCTATTCTATTCTATTCTATGACTGTAACTTGTTGCTGGCAATCCTTATGATTTATATTGATATATTGACCATCAATTGTGTTGTAAATGTTGTACCTTGATGAACGTATCTTTTCTTTTATGTACACTGAGAGCATATGCACCAAGACAAATTCCTTGTGTGTCCAATCACACTTGGCCAATAAAATTCTATTCTATTCTATTCTATTCTATTCTATTCTATTCTATTCTATTCTATTCTATTCTATTCTATTCTATTCTATTCTATTCTATTCTATTTAAAAGGAAGAAGTTAAGCAAGGAAAATGGAACCTGTATTTTTTGTTACTAACCTCAGACCATCTAAACTAGCTGGGTATCCAGTCTAGATACCAATCCCCACAAACTTGTATCTTCATGAGATGTTTTCTACTGGTCACAGAATTGGCTGTGTGAGTTGTTTGGCAGTAATTATACAAGGTAGAGCTTACAACATTCCCTCTTTCATCATGTTGAGTGTCCACGTACCTGAGAAATCTTGAAATTGCCAAACATGGTTGCCATCTGGTATGAAGTTCTGGAGTTGAGACCTCCAAGGACAGAGAGAAGGTCGTCCTGTGTGTCACACTTATAGTTAGGAAACAATTTTTCCCGGCTGGAGAGCAGAGACAGGCTGACATCTTGGACCATACTTGCATACTGGTTCTCTTCGTAGATGCGGAAGCCCAGGGTGATGTTGGGGAGAAGTTGTGGGTCTTTGTTGATCTCCTGAATGGCAAATGCCAAAGCCAGGACGTGTTGGTAGTTCTTAGGAACAGGTCTTTGTTGCAAGTGTTAGAGGACAAAAATTAGACAGGAGCAGGAGGGAGATTTTTGTTAAGAAAGCATTATCAGGATTCTAGGAGTTTAATCATAAAACAGATTGATATAATTTCTTTTACTGCTATCAAAAGACAGGGTTGCTGTCAATCAGTAAGATATTTTTATTATTGTCAGCGGTGTATGACAAAGCCTCCTTTCCCTCACTCCACAGCAAATTTAAGTGAGATGATGCATACATTAGAATTTACAGCATGAGCTCAGCTGAAGTCAGTATTGACTTTTCCAAAACATACTTTTCAGTCCAGTTACAGAGATCTGGCTGATCATCTCCAACACTGGAAATTTTAAAGAAAATGTTGGATAACCATTTGTCTGAAATGGTGTAGGGTTTCCTGCCTGGGCAGGGGATTGGATTAGAAGGCCTCTAAGGTCCCTTCCAACTCTGTTATTATTATTATTATCTTGATAAATGTACACATTTTATTATATCCAGTCATGGAAATATTAAAAGCTGACATCTTGTGTCCTACCTTCCCAAGCACTTTCCTCCAATCTGGCACCCTATCATGTTCTCAGAATCCTTTTATAAATCCAGTAAATTAGATTAAACTGAATTAAATTGAATGTCTTGATTTTGCTAGCTAGCAACAATTAATCTGGTATATCTGGATGGCCCCGGTTAAAAATGTCTCAGAATGTGGAATTCTTTCTTGTTGAGATCGCCCACTGATCTAGAAGTGCCCAGGATTAACCAGAGATTTTGAGAAGCCAGACTTGATGGGACAAAATAAAGACCTTCTATGTGGACTATAATGCAAGCATGGAGGATGGTGTTAGAAATCATCAGAATAATGAGATGAAAAATAATTTATTTATAATTTATTTATTTATTTATTTATTTTGTCACAACAATATATGTAGGTATCATACAAAAAGATTATATAGTATATAAACACATATATGAGTAAATATAATGAGGTATAAGCATATATATAGGAAGAAGAAAAGAAAAAAAAACAATAGGACTGGAACGGTAGGCACGCTTTGTGCGCTTATGCACGCCTTATAGTCCTCTTAGGAATGGGGTGAGGTCAATAGTGGAAAGTTTTTGGATAAAGCTTTTAGGATTATGGGAAGAGACCACAGAGTCAGGTAAAGTATTCCAAGCACTGATGATTCTGTTACAGAAGTCATATTTTCTGGAATCTAGATTAAAGCGGTTGACGTTAAGTTTAAATCTATTAGTTGCTCTAGTATTATTGCAATTAAAGCTGAAGTAGTCTTTAATAGGAAGGACATTACAATAGATGATTCTGTGAGTTAAGCTTAGGTCTTGTCGAAGGTGACGGAGTTCTAAGTTTTCTAAGCCTAGGATTTCAAGTCTGGTGGGATAAGGTATTTTGTTGTTTTCAGAGGAGTGGAGAACTCTTCTTGTAAAATATTTCTGGACACGTTCAGTTGTATTGATGTCAGAGATGTGGTGAGGGTTCCAAACACTGTAAGCCGCCCTGAGTCTTCGGAGAAGGGCGGGGTATAAATGTAAACAAAAAACAAAACAAAACAGGCGAGCTGTATTCTAGAATACAGCTTTATTCTAGAATTATTCTATTTATTTATTTATTTATTTATTTATTTATTTATTTATTTATTTATTTATTTATTTATTTATTTATTCTAGAGTTATTCTAGAATACAGCTGTATTCTAGAATCAGCCCAGCTATAAGATAGGGGACCCTAGCATTATTTCTTCCCAAGTTCAGTCCAAGTTATGTTCTCTGCAAAGTGAACCTTGGAGAACATGGAGCAAAAGGTTGACTCCCTTGTGTGACAAACTGTTCTTCACCACTGAAGAGTCAGAGGGTTTAAGAAGGGGATTAGAGGGAAATTGAATCATCAGATAGAATCAATGTGTCCTAAATAGGAAGGCTCCACATCAACAGAAGCTGGGTGGGATTTAAATCTGCCCCATCTTCAAGACTGCCCTTTCCGTGTTGCCCTGAGACAAAAGACAATCAAAGAAACACTTACAGAGAATAGGCATCCCAATTACCAGGAGGCTCCTGTAAAGGAAGCAGTGCGACTAAAGTAATGGAGAGAGGCAGGTTTCCACCGATGATGAGATCTCCAGGTCTGTAATAGTCTTTTTGTACTTGGAAAGGTCTCTTCCAGAAGCAGTTTGGCCTCAGGTCCATCTGGATGGCTGTAGGCAAAGTCCATAGCAACATGAGAAGCCAACTCATTGTCTACAGAAAGGGACCTTCTTCCTAGAGGACAGTCAACGGAGGATGATGTAGGGAGTCTGGTGCTGTGATGACTTCAGAGGGCTCAAGTAGGATTTTAAGTCTTCAAGATAAGCATTGAACTGAGCTCCAACTCTAAAGGGACCCAGCCATGTTATTCAGAGCATGCTAAGTAAACATGTTTTATAATAATAATAACAGAGTTGGAAGGGACCTTGGAGGCCTTCGAGTCCAACCCCCTGCCCAGGCAGGAAACCCTACACCATTTCAGACAAATGGGTATCCAACATTTTCTTAAAAGCTTCCAGTGTTGGAGGATTCACAGCTTCTGGAAGCAACTTGTTCACTGATTAATTGTCCTCACTGTCAGGAAATTTCTCCTTAGTTCTAAGTTGCTTCTCTTCTTGATTAGTTTCCACCCATTGCTTCTTGTTCTACCCTCAGGTGCTTTGGAGAATAGCTTGACTCCCTCTTCTTTGTGGCAACCGCTGAGATATTGGAACTCTGCTATCATGTCTCCCCTAACCCTTCTTTTCATTAAACTAGGCATACCGAGTTCCTGCAATCATTCTTCATATGTTTTAGCCTCCAGTCCCCTCATCATCTTTGTTGCTCTTCTCTGCACTCTTTCTAGAGTCTCAACATCTTTTTTTACATCGTGGCGACCAAAACTGGATGCAATATTCCAAGTGTGGCCTTACCAAGGCATTATAAAGTGGTATTAACACGTCACGTGATCTTGATTCTCTCCCTCTGGTTATGGAGCCCAGAACTGTATTGGCTTTTTGGCAGCTCCTGCACACTGCTGGCTCATATCTAAATGGTTATCCACTAGGACTCCAAGATCCCTCTCACAGGTACTACTATTGAGCAAGGTACCACATATATGGTACCTGTGCATTTTGGGTTTTTTTGCCTAAATGTAGAACCTTACTTTTTTCACTGTTGAATTTCATTTTGTTAGATAGCGCCCAATGTTCAAGTCTGTCAAGATCTTTCTGTAACTTGAGCCTATCTTCTGAAGTGTTGGCTATTCCTGCCAGCTTGGTGTCATCTGCAAATTTGATGAGTTCCCCATCTATCCCCTCGTCCAAGTCATTGATGAAGATGTTGAAGAGTACTGGGCCTAAAACAGAGCCTTGGGGTACTCCACTGCATACTTCCCTCCATGTGGATGTAGTTCCGTTGAGGACTACACGTTGAGTGCGGTTGGTCAGCCAGTTACGAATCCATCTGGTGGTGGTGCTGTCTAACCCACATTTTTCTACTTTATCTAGTAGTAGGTTATGGTCTACTTTATCAAATGCTTTACTGAAGTCCAAGTAAATTATATCAACAGCATTCCTCTGGTCTACTAATTTTGTCATTTTGTCAAAGAATGCAATAAGATTAGTCTGGCATGATCTGTTTTTGACAAACCCATGTTGGCTTTTGGTTATTATTTTGTTTGCTTCTAGGTGTTTGGTGATTCGTTGCTTGATTATCTTTTCCAGAATCTTCCCTGGTATTGAGGTTAGGCTGATAGGTCTGTAGTTTCCTGGATCTGTTTTTTTCCCCTTTTTTGACTGGACACCATCTTCTTTATGCTCAGGAAGCAGAGGGGGTGGGTGGGTGTTAATCTCTGGAACTCTACTGAGATGAAGTAAGAATTGCTAGTGTTTGATGAATCCCAGGAGAGATTAATATCCACATTATCCCCATAATTCTGGAGTCTGTGACATTTTAGCAAGAGGAAAACTTATTTGTGAACCCAAAATTGTGTCTCTCAGTCTGTAAATTGGGGAACTGTGATTGAAGAGTGATGCAGAAATTAGAATTGGAGGAGAACATGTGGGGTCACCTAGTCCAATCCCCTTATGTTAGGATATACATGGAGCAATCACTTTTAAATCTCCAAGATCTGTTTGGAATTGAATGTTTCCATTGCCACTACCAAACTCTTCCCAGATTAAGAAACTCACTGATATTTCCTGGAGCAATTCACCATGGTTTTTATCCAAATGGAATTTTCCTAACAGATCAATGTGTTTCAACTATGGAATACCTAGATCGTTTTAAATAATCACATGCCCTCTTCTTTTCTTTATGACTTAGATGCATTCTGCCCAATCTCCCTGTCACTTTAGCAAATCATTTATATTTTAAATAAATATTTCAAAACCAATCATTCTGACTGATGGAGGATTTTCTGAGGACAAGATCAAGAGCTTCTCTCAGGTGCACCAGTCTGCTCTACACTATTCTTCAGTCCCCACCCTATGCACTTTGAACCAGGAAGGGTTACCTTTCCTTGAGTGATAAGTATAATATCCAATAGTCACCCTACGAAACAAATCCTGCATTTGCAGTGTCCCAGAGAGATGATAGATGCCCCATTGTACATCCTCCTTCTCCTCCTCATCTCTTCACATGGTCTTGTTCATGTTTATCTAGACATTATGAAGAGAACACTCGATGCAATGTAATGTTTTGCATTCAAAATATACAATGAGAAATACTTGAAGGAAAACATTAATATTCTGCAACACCCCAAGACTCTCTGTGTACAGGTATGCCAGGGGTATCAAACTCACATCATTCCATTGTTGTGATGTGATGTATCACAACTTTTCCCCCCTTTGCTAAAACAGGGATGGGCATGGGCAGCGCATGATGCATTTGGCTCGTGGGTTTGACACCCCTGACATATGCTGTCAATATTAGTGTTCTGTACTGAGAACAAGGGGGTAAGAATGGAGGTGAGATGGAACTAATCAGGCTAACAGCTTGTTTATTGATAACAAGGGTTGCCAGAGTGGCAGCTAACACAATGCCCGCACAGCTGTTGACAACAGCTGAGTTTGTGCCAAGTGGCTCTTTTTATACCGTGCTGTCAAATGGAACAGCCAATCAGGAAACAATGGAGCACCCTCTAGGAGACAGAGTGGAAACTCCATACATAGCACTGCTTCCCACCTAGAGGTATGCATGCATGGTCTTTAAAGTATTCCGGCCAGTGCCAGAGTCACCTGGATCTTCTTAGTATGACTTCAGCGGAGCAGAAGGATGGACCTTCTCTATTCCTGGATCATTTGCAGGCAGCATCACTTTGGAGGCTAGAGTCAGGCTCAGTGGTGACTGGCTGGATTCTAACAGTAGGTCTACTTCTTGATTGCGGTTGTTTGTTGTCATGTCTCATAGTGTGTCTGCGTCTGAGGTCTTCGTTAGTGTTGAGTGCGAAAGGTCTTTGGGCGGGCCCTGAACTAATGTTTGGCCCATTGTAGGCCCTTCTCGTCCTCATAATTAATCAATATGATGCCTCCAAGATCTAACATCCTCTAATTCTACCTCATAGGAGTAGGATCCGGTCACCCCTATAATCTTGCTAGGAAACTATAATGGGCTGCCAGCATAGTTCTTTGTGTAGACATCGGCCCCTATGCTAAAAGACCTTATTTTCCATCTGGAATCTAGGGGTTTTTCCAGAGCATAATTTGGATGAAGTCTATCCAAGGTGGTTCTCAATCATCAGCCCATCAAGAGTTCGCCTGGGCTGTGATTGGTCATAGGGCATGGGGTGGCATGTTGTATCAATAGATACTGGGTTATCTTAGCCTGCCAGTCATCTGTGCCCATCTTCCCCAGGATGTCCTTGGCAGTCTGCATCATTCTTTCTGCCAGGCCATTGCTTGATGGGTGGAAAGGGGGCTTCAAGGCGTGGTGGATCCCTTGATTTGCCAGGAACAACTCAAAGGGGGCAGATGTGAACTGTGGCCCATTATCAGAGACCAATAAGTCAAGTAAACCATGGGTGGTGAATATACTTTGTAGGGCCTTTATTATGGTTTCGGATGTGGTGGACGCCATGGGGAATGACCTCTAGCCATTTAGAATAGGCATCCACAACTATTAATAGGTTTCACCCCCGGAACAGGCCAGTTAGATCTATTTGTAACCTAGACCATGGCAAGAAAAAACATAGTCAAGGTGAAGTTGGGTATTTGACCTCCATGACCTCCATACACAAAATGGAGTTTGGCCTGTGCCGTATTTAAGGGCCTGTCACAAAGAAGAGGGGGACCACTTATTCCCCAGAGCACCTGAAGGTAGAACTAAAATCAATGGATGGAAATTAATTAAGGAAAGAACCACGCTAGAACTAAGACATTTCCAAACATTGAGGACAATAAATCAGTGGGATGACTTCCCTCCAGAAGGTGCGGCGGCTCCAACACTGGAGGATTTTAAGAAAAGACTGGACTGCCATTTGTCTGAAATAATACAGGGTGTCAGGCATGCCTCCTTTCAAAACTCAAGAAAGAAAACCCCCAACTTCATTGTTTGTAGAGAAAGGTACCTTTTACTGAAAATGAACTGAATGCAACAAAAGTAAAGCAAGCTCTGGACAATAGGTGCGGTTTTCACATACAAGTTCACACATTAATCCCTCCCCCCCACAAAGATCAGGCAGTCTTGTCCAATCCACCTTCTTCTCAGGTGCCATGTGAGGATCATCTCCAGATGGCTTCATCTCTCTGGTATGCACGGGCCGTTAGCTGTGAGTGTTATCAGCCCGCATTCTAGCCTTCGAATACATTCTAATAATCCCCAGCATATTAAGTTTCATTTCTGTTTAAACTCCCCCCTCTCCGTCCATTTTATGACAGCTGAAGCAGCTAGCCCCTAAATCAGGGATACATTACCCATTCCATATGCCTAGCAATAAAAGACAGCAATAAACTAATTAACTAACAGTAATAAAACAATAAATGTAGCATGCAGAGGCTGATACAAGGTCTCTTTAAACAGTGGGTTGGATTAGCAGAACTGTAGGACCTAAAGCAAGTAATCCAGCTCACTGCAGTAATTTATTAGAAAATAAATACTGGAGGGGGTGTCCTTGAAAAGAATAATGAGAAATATATCCTGGAGACTACATGCACTCATATTTATGCATTTTAGAACAAAGGGAAAACGATGCCAGGATACATATTCATAAGTAATAACAGATCTCAGGTCACTTTTTGCCCATCTGTTACTGTCTTCAAAAAAGAATTATCATAACTGGAAGAAACATATCAGTTAAGTTGCCACGGAAATGCTGACAAAGCTTACTGGAGGAGCAGGGACTTCAAGGTTGCCCAATTTGAACACATTCCTTCCATCTTTTTATTTTGCTACAATGGTCTTCATACACAGGATGGAATTTGGCCTGGGCTATAGGTTTTTTGGGGAATAGTATGATAGTATAATGTGACTGAGGGCATATGACAATCGGTTGTACTCTACTAAGTCTGGGTCATCATACCAATGCTTGGACGGAACAGATGGATTATATTTTATTTATTTATTATTTATACCCACATGGAGGAAGTAAAAGTATAAACTAAGTAAAAAAGATGTGGAAACTCTGGAAAGAGTGCAGAGAAGAGCAACAAAGATGATTAGGGGACGGGAGGCTAAAACATATGAAGAACAGTTGCAGGAACTTGGTATGTCTAGTTTAAGGAAAAGAAGGACTAGGGGAGACATGATAGCAGTGTTCCAATATCTCAGGGGTTGCCACAAAGAAGAGGAAGTCAAACTATTATCCAAAGCACCTGAGGGTAGAACAAGAAGCAATGGGTGGAAATTCATCAAGGAGAGAAGCAACTTAGAACTAAGGAGAAATTTCCTGACAGTTAGAACAATTAACCAGTGGAACAACTTGCCTCCAGAAGTTGCGAATGCTCCAACAGTGGAATTTTTAAAGAAGATGTTGTAGTCTAGGGTTTCCTGCCTAGGCAGGAAACCATTTGTGGTGTACGGTTTCCTGCCTAGGCAGGAGGTTGGACTAGAAGTCCTCCAAGGTCCCTTCCAACTCTGTTATTCTATGTTCTATGTTCTTATATGTTCAGCAGGTCTAAGCCACACCCAAACTCTAAACTTTCTTTTATGGTCCCATACAAATAAATACTAATTTTCAGTTTCCAAACAGTCCTCATTGGCTGACCCGTTACCATGTCTATCCAAACAGTCCCCATTGACTGACTTGTTGCCATGTCTATGCCAGTCTATGAACATACTCTGACAGAACTGTTAGCAGCATTTACGTTAAATGGTAAGAATTTCAGCTCAGTTGCTCACGATAAGAAAAATTGCAAATGATGAAAATTTAAGACAATGCTACAAAGCACAACAATTAAAGGTTGATCTTTACAGGATAAAAGGGAGGGAGGTATAAGGCTAAACGAAGCTCTTTCTGGTTAAAGTATTTGTATGTTTGAATAAAAACTTCTTACAGACTTTTCTAAGTAGGTGACAGAGTTAGAATCTGCTTGTTGTGTCTCGACATAGTTGTCAACCTGCAAAACAACTTCAACTGAATCTATGCTTATTTCTGCTTGGTTTCTTGGTTGCCATTCAAGGGGTGGGAGGGGGGAACCTTAGAAATGTGGTGCCTCAGATGGCTAGTCATAACATTTACCAACCAGCATGTGAACCATGGTCATGTCAATGGACACCTGTCAAAGCCAAGCAAGAACCTAAGACTGGATTGATTGGCACTTGTGACCTGAGAGGGGGATGGGGAAGTCCTATTCTTTTAACTATCCCTATGCATGGGAATAATTCAGAGCTAGTTTCACCTTTCTAAGTGCCAATATGATGTACTCATTAAAGGGTTTCTTAAACCTGAACAATGTGTCAGAGTCCTGAATTCCGAGAGTTCATTAGTCAGAACTATGACAATAATTGGAGTGGAAATGGCTTCTGGGTGGCGCCACCTTTCTCGCTGGGTGCTAATTTATGGCACTCTGCATTGAATATGGTAAAAGCTGGACATAACAACTGATCCCGGCTTAATTTCTCTTTCTGGTTGAAAGAGAGAGAAAGAGCAAGGGGGGGGGGAACTGTGGTAGATTCCCCTAGGGGCTTTGTTTTTGTAATGCAAAGTCCTGAAAGGTCGAATCCCCTTACCCCTCCCCCAACCTCCAGTATTCACTGCGCTCCTGAAAAAGCAGGAAAAGAGGAAGGTGTCCACTTCTGCTAGCAATTGATTTCTTTTTGTGGTTACTAAAAGCAGGCGGAACAAGCGTGAGTGAACAATTATTGGTTTGCAAGTATTTTTGATTTTCTGACTTCTACCTTTTTTTTTTTTTAAAAAGAGAAATTTCTGCCCCCCCTTCAGTTTCGTTTTAGAGAAACTGAAAGCAGAGCGATACATCAAAGGGAGCTCTGCTGTTGAATCGAAACTGAATGGAGATTTTATCTTATTGTGTTTGACTGTGGACTGTTGGATTATATTATGTTGTTTAAGTACTTTACAAGGGGATTCTCAGCAGGAACTTTGTCATGGAGGTTCTTTCAGAAGAATGGATTTGTGACTTTATACAGGACTACACAGAAAGTATGTATTTAATTATTCAAAAATACGAATTGATAAAAAGGGGGAGGTTTGGGATGAGAGCTTGGAGCAAATTAACCAGTGCAACCATTCGGAAAATGGAATCCAGGAGATACAAATAAAAGTGGATAAATATGAAGATTTGATCGTGAAGAAACAAGGTGATGTAAAGAAGTTTTCTTTAAATAGTTTGGATGAACTGCCTGAATTTGTGCTACAGGAGATTGTCCCTCAAATGGAAAAGACTCACAAGCTTAATGTTTCCCAAGAGTTCTCTTTTTGGACTGATGGAATATACGGCAGTAATTTTTGGATTCTTGGACATAAGGAATTACTAGGAAATATTGTGATTGACTTTTTAAAAGGAATAACGAAGGAAAGACAGAGATTAATGCACCAAAAAAATGGAAAGAGACAAAAGTATTATTCTTGAAACAAGATTTTTTTAAAATATTAATAGACAAAAATATTAGTGTTCCGGAAAGACAATTTGTGAGGAATCTGGAAGAAATGGGTTGATTATATGTTTTATATCTATCATAAAAGACTAGATATTTGGATCTATACTGGATTTTGATGAGGAAGGACTAAAGTTGAATAGATATTGTAATTTTCTGTATTGAAATTTTATAAGGTGTTGCACTAAATTTTAAATAGAATATTTTCAAAAGATCTTATGTAAGAAAGACATGGGGGGGGAAATTATATGGTTATAGAAGTTATAAGGGACATATTTTTTGAATTGGATTGGATTTTTATGCTTTAGTTGGTTTTAAATACTTTAGGATTAATTTGTTCTATT
This sequence comes from Ahaetulla prasina, assembly GCF_028640845.1. Lineage (NCBI taxonomy): Eukaryota > Metazoa > Chordata > Lepidosauria > Squamata > Colubridae > Ahaetulla > Ahaetulla prasina. Next base: position 375,052,505 of record NC_080539.1, on the reverse strand, counting down.
GATTTATATATTTTACTATTGTTAATTCTTAATTTTTATTTTTATTTTTTTTATTTTTTTGAAGGATTTTGGTTATGTTAGGAGGAAGTCAGAGCTAGAGAAGGAAAATTGGTATAATAGTTTTGGGAGAAAATTTTCTTAGCATATGTTTGTCTTATTTTTAACTATACCTTGTGCTTGTTCCGGGAAGCCAGGGGGGAGGGTATTAGTGAAGGGAGGGGGGTTGGGGGGAAAGGGGAAAAATTTTTTTTCTGTAAAACTTTTTGAATAAAAAAATAATAATAATAATTGGAGTGGAAATGTCTATATTAACCTGTACAGATGTTTTCTTCCTTTCCTACTAAATTTTCCTCATGAGGTGACTTCTATTGTTCAGATCTGGCCTCAGCACTATAACGTAGCATTTGGGGAGAAAGATACAACTCAGCAGACCAGCCGCAGAGGCCAAGATGGAGAAGATCTCCACGGCCACCATGAACTTCCCTTTGGTGCTCAGATAGGTGGGGAGAAAGGAGACCCAAACGCTGCAGAAGACCAGCATGCTGAAAGTAATGAACTTGGCTTCATTAAAGCTGTCAGGCAACTTCCTAGCCAGAAAAGCCACTAAAAAGCTGATGAGACTCAGCAAACCCATGTAGCCCAGGACAGCATAAAACATGGTGGCTGAACCTTCATTGCATTCCATCACAATTTCTCCCTTCACAGAATGAAAGTCCAAATTAGTAAATGGGGGGGAGATTGACAGCCAGGAGGCACAAAGAACTGCTTGCACAAGGGTACAGGCCAGGACTACGATCAGCTGCTTCCCCAAGAGTTTTCTCACCCTGTTTCCTGGCTTAGTAGCCATGAAGGCCAGAACTACAGTCAGAGTTTTTGCCAACACAGAGGAAATGGCCGTGGAGAAGACGATGCCAAAAGCGGTTTGTCGGAGGAGACAGGTGAGGTTCGTTGGCTGCCCGATGAAGAGGAAGGAGCAGAGGAAGCAGAGCAGGAGTGAAACCAGGAGGATGTAGGTGAGGTTGCGGTTGTTGGCCTTGACAATCGGTGTGTTGCAGTGTTTGATGAAGGCTGCCAACATGAGGATTGTGATCAAAGAGAAGACAAAAGCTAGAGAAACTAAAATGAAGCCAAGTGTTTCCTCATAGGAGAGAAAGTTCATGGTCTTGGGAATGCACAGGACGTGGTTCTTGCTGGGGTGTTGGTCTTCTGGGCAGGGGATGCACTGAGCCACATCTGGAAGAACAGGAGCCAGCTGACATTAGACAGAGAACCAGGGATTATCCTTGGGGAGAACTGTTTTCCCAGTGAAGGAAGTGAAATGCCTCACATGCCCCATCTCTTTACTTCTGCTGCACAGAAGGATCCAGTGGAATCAGCAGCTAAACACTTCCCAGGAGTAATCATATAATGAATTAATTGATTTGTTTTATTTCATTATTACATTTTGAAATTCCCATCTCCCACATCGAGGGACTCTGGGCAGTGTTCAATAAAATATTAAAACATATAAACGGTACATAAAAGCTAAAACTACTGCTAACAACTTAAAGGATCCATTCAACTTAAAAGTTCTGAATGACTTTCATGTTGATTTGCTCAATTGATTTGCCACCTCAAATTGTATCTCACACCTCCCCAAGCAGCCATGCCAGACGTCCCCATTCCTCCTTGAGGGTCTCCTCAAGCAACTTGCCTGTTTGATTAGAAATGGTCCCTTCTGGGCAAGAAACACATCCGTAGCAACAAGAACGCTTCTCCTCTGCAACTTTCCTGGCTTTTCCTGGAAGGCAGCTCTTCACACATCGGGAGAAAGGCTTTGTCTGAAAGGAGAGTGAGATTAGCTTTGAGATGGAGAGGTTAGAAATATTCAGCTTGGCTTCGGGATCTGTGTAAAAGCAGCCCCTCTTCTTTATTCCTCAGAATAGCATTTCCATCACAACAACCTGGTCCTTCATCTCAGCTTTCCTGAACCCTGGAAACAACATCTACTTCCCACCTGGTTGGCCCACACAATGGCATCGGGGTTAATGCTGAAACCTCCAGCTGAAGGAGCCTCCGGATTGACCCATCCGACTTTCTGTCGAAGGATGGTCATGTTTGCAAAGACGACCCAGTTGAGGATATCAAATCCTGCGTATTTCATCCCAGTTTCTTTAAAGGAGACTTCCTCCCCAGCGGAGTTGTTGAAAAGGACGTTTCTCAAGAAGGCATGCATCTGGAATGGCAAAACAACCAAAGAAACAAAATCCATGGAAGTGAAGAGATTTTATATCAGAGTTACAACTAAGCTGTAGATTGAGGCAAAGTTCTATTTCTGGAGCTGCTAAATGTTCAGCTTCAAGGACTGAAACTACAAATTATTCCCAAGGAAAACTAGGTGCTTGGAAATATAAACAAGTCAAACTCTGGTTCCAAATGACTTCTCTGCAAAATATTCTTTGTTAACTGAAATAATGAATGAGATGCACCGATATTGCATGTCGATCCAGTTTTTGGCAAGAGGCATTGATGCCCTTCATAGGTATAGTTTCTATTGCCCCTGATCCAAACCTCTAACTCTTGTCTTGGTCACCAATCTTACAAGCAAAGTACAGTATGTTTATTTGTTTGTTTGTTTATTTATATTGACTATTTCAGTTCAGATGCTTTCTTAACAAGTCCAGTCCAGTCTTGTCCTTGAGGCTTAAGCATGTACTCACTACAAACGTAACAGAAATTACAGGGGCCTTTAATATACACTTTACCCTATTGACTAAAGTGGGTATGAATCCTATTAATTAATTAAGTGATCAAGGAGAGATTCAACCTAGAACTAAGGAGAAATTTCCTGACAATTAGAACAATTAATCAGCGGAACAACTTATCTCCAGAAGTTGTGAATGCTCCAATACTGGAAGTTTTTAAGAAGATTTTTGGATAACCATTTGTCTGAAGTGGTGTAGGGTTTCCTGCCGAAGAAGGGGGTTAGACTAGAAGACCTCCAAGGTCCCTTCCAACATGGTTATTCTGAATAACAGTGTTGGAAGGGATTTTGGAGTCCAACCTCCTGTTCAAGATATAAAATATATTGATATGTATCAAGATATATAAGGGCCTCTATAGCTCAGACTGCTAATGCCAGATTGTTGGGGGCAATAAGTTGACTTTGTATATAAATATACAAATAGAATGAAGACTATTGCTAACATAGTGTTAGCCACCCTGAGTCTTCGGAGAAGGGTGGGATATAAATGCAAATTAAAAAGGGGGGGGGCTAGGTCTGTATTAGGATCCAAATTTATAAATTTATAGGAAACATTATTGAAAATCTGTCCAAGGTGAAGATTGGATGATTAGAATAGAATAGAATAGAATTTTTATTGGCCAAGTGTGATTGGTCACACAAGGAATTTGTCTTCGTGCCTATGCTCTCAGTGTACATAAAAGAAAAGATACCTTCATCAAGGTACAACATTTACAACACAATTGATGGTCAGTATATCAATATAAATCATAAGGATTGCCAGCAACAAGTTATAGTCATACAGTCATAAGTGGAAAGAGATTGGTGATGGGAACTATGAGAAAACTAATAGTAGTGCAGATTCAGTAAATAGTTTGACAGTGTTGAGGGAATTATTTGTTTAGCAGAGTGATGGCCTTCGGGAAAAAACTGTCCTTATGTCTAGTTGTTCTGGTGTGTAGGATGCAAGGAGTCTGTAATTATTTTCACGGCCCTCTTCTTGATTCGTGCAGTATACAGGTCCTCAATGGAAGGCAGGTTGGTAGCAATTATTTTTTCTGCAGTTCTAATTATCCTCTGAAGTCTTAATTAATTAATTAATTGATTGATTGATTGATTACACAGTGTGGATTGAACTATCATAATAAAACAATGGAAATTCAATAGAAAACTCAACTGGCATAATTAGGGAAAAACAGTTTTAAGACTCTTTTTTTTGCTCTTCCAGCTGTGATAACCTAAAATAGAAATTTCAAGATTGGTAGACATTTAAATAAAGGAGAAAAATATTAGGGAAAAGACAAAATGGTGGAGATCCAGGGAAATGTTTATGAATCTTTAAACAGTGTAAAGTTGTTTCCTTGACCAGAAGGGAAGTTCTGAAGATGAGAGTTACCTGCCAGGACTTCATAGAGAGGTGAAGGTGTGACTTCTTTATGTCCCTCTTCAATGCCCACTTTGATTCCAAAGTATACGCAGCATGTAATGCATGTGCCACAGAATAGGCAGCATTGTAGACACTGTAGCTGAAACCGGTCATCTTTCCATCAAAGACGGAGGCTGGGAGGGTGTCCAGGTTCTCTTCTCCTGTGCAAACCCTTCGGCCTCCAGGTGAGGTCAGACCTGCCTTCAAAACCTGACAGTCAAATACAACTTCCCACCATTCGGGGAGAAAGACGTCTCCATGGAGTTCGTGTGGATTCAGAGCCCAGAGATAGTCTTTGAATCCTGGCACCGGGTTTGTGTGAACCGTGAAAGACAAAGCGCCATGGAAGGATTTTAGTTTCCCCCAATTGTAGTGGTAGCCAATCGCTGAAAATTCCCATTGGGTGGTCAGGATCCAAACCTTCCCAGAAGAAGTGTGGTTCTCTTCTTCATAGAAGGAGAGGGATAGCAAAAGGCTTTGCAGAACACTTGAAACCCCGGAGATAACCACAACCTGAGCATCACTACTCAAAATTGTCCAAAGCACATCTATTTGTCCGCTGTTCAGTGCGTTTAATATCGAGATTTGGGGCATGATTTGTTTTACAAAGTGTATGCAGATGTCATTCTGGGCGAGGGTGGCGTCAAAAATCCGGATGAAATGGTCACTGCTCTCTGACTTCTGAACAACGATCCCAATCCAGTTCCAGTGGAAATATAGAAAGAGACGGACAATGGCTGCATTCTGGAGGTGATACTGAGGATCGATCTGGTAGAAGGTGGGGAACTGAGTCTTATCCCTCAAAAAAGGATCAGAGAAGCGGTAACCTAGCTGAAAGGAGTGTGGAGATGGAGGAAAAAGAAGTTAAACAAGGAAAACGGTATCTGTGTTTTTTGTTACTAACCTCAGATCATCTAGACTAGCAGGTTATCCTATTCTAGACGCAGATCCCCACAACTTTACACCTTCATAAGATGTTTTCTTCTGGTCACAGAATTGGCTCTGCCAGTTGCTGGCAGTAACCACATAAGGCACAACAATGATGAATAGAATAGAATTTTTATTGGCCAAGTGTGATTGGACACACAAGGAATTTGTCTTCCTGCCTGGAATGCATTTGACTCAATGTAAAAGGGGGGGAGGGGGAATGACATTGCCATATTTATTTATTTATTTATTTATTTATTTATTTATTTATTTATTTATTGTCTCAATTTCTATACTCTATATTCTCTATATTGAGTATATTCTATACTCAATTTCTATATTCAATTTCTAAAAATTCTAAAAAATAAATAAATAAAATATTCTATTCTATACCGCCCTTCTCCCAAAGGACTCAGGGCGGTTTGCAGCCAAAGTAAAGACAATTAGTACAATTTTTAAGACCAGTTTAAAAGGAAAATTTAGAGTTGGTTGAAGAACTTAAAACCAATAAAACCCCACTAGGCCAGTCCTGCACGGTGAAACAAAAATGTTTTCAGCTCGCGTCGAAAGGTCCAAAGATCAGGGAGTTGACAGATACCTGGTGGTAACTTGTTCCAGAGTGTTGGTGCCCCCACAGAGAAGGCCCTCCCCTTGGGCGCCGCCAGCCGACATTGACTGGCCAACGGCACCCTGAGGAGAACCTCTCTATGGGAGCGCACTGGTCGATGGGAGGTCGCCGGTAGCAGCAGGTGGTCCCGTAAGTAACCCGGTCCTATGCCATGGAGCGCTTTGAAGGTGGTAACTAACACCTTGAATTGCACCCGAAAGACCACCGGGAGCCAGTGCAGCCTGCGCAGGAGAGGTGTTATATGGGAGCAACAAGTCGCTCCCTCTATCACCCGCGTGGCCGCATTCTGAACTAATTGGAGTCTTCGGGTGCTCTTCAAGGGAAGCCCCATGTAGAGAGCATTGCAATAGTCCATATGTCACTGATAGCGAACCTTTTCAGCACCAAGTGCCAAAAAGGAAGCGCGCACGTCTGGGCCACAACCTGGAAGAGGAGCTGCTCAGGGCGCATGCATGTCCCCGAAATTGAACTTCTGGTTTCCGTCGCTTGAATGCTTGAACTTCTGAATTCCGTCGCTTGGCCAGCTAGTCTTCCGGGTTTCTGGAGTGGATGCATTCACAACGATCAGCTGGCCGGCACCCGTGCTTATGCAGGAAAATGGAAGATCAGCTATTCCAGTTTCCGGCACTGCCGCACGCAAAAAGGCCAGCTGATCATCACATACGCATGATGCCAGAAACCTGGAGGAGAAACAGGCGATGCTGCATGTGCCAGGTGACATGGATCCGTGTGCCACTTTGGGCATGCATGCCATAGGTTTGCCATTACAGCCATAGGTGTACACTATAGGCCACCCAACCAAACAGAGGAAATAGGTGAACTTTTTGCTAGTCAGATAACTAAGGTATGTAAGAAGCACACCACAATAGTAATGGGGGATTTAATTCCCTGACATCAACTGGAAGACAAACTCTGCACCATGCAGAAGATCAAGCAGGTTCCTGATAAACCTAGCAGACAACTTTGTCTCCCAAAAGGTAGAGAAGGGAACAAAGGAATCAGCCATATTGGATCTAATTCTCACTAACAGAGATGAAATGATAGAAGGTGTTGAAGCTACACAGACTTCAGAGGATAATTAGAACTGCAGAAAAAATAATTGCTACCAACTTGCCTTCCATTGAGGACCTGTATACTGCACGAATCAAGAAGAGGGCCGTGAAAATATTTGCAGATCCCTCGCATCCTGGACATCAACTGTTTCAACTCCTACCCTCAAAACGACGCTATAGAGCACTGCACACCAGAACAACTAGACACAAGAACAGTTTTTTCCTGAAGGCCATCACTCTGCTAAACAAATAATTCCCTCAACACTGTCAGACTATTTACTGAATCTGCACTACTATTAATCGTTTCATAGTTCCCATCACCAATCTCTTTCCACTTATGACTGTATGACTATAACTTGTTGCTGGCAATCCTTATGATTTATATTGATATATTGATCATCAATTGTGTTGTAAATGTTGTACCTTGATGAACGTATCTTTTCTTTTATGTACACTGAGAGCATATGCACCAAGACAAATTCCTTGTGTGTCCAATCACACTTGGCCAATAAAATTCTATTCTATTCTATTCTATTCTATTCTATTCTATTCTATTCTATTCTATTCTATTCTACAGGAACCTTGGTGGGAGTGATCATGCAATATTGGAATTCAACATTATGCAAGCACAAGCAATAGAACAAAGCAAAACTAGAGTCTTGGGCTTTAAGAGACCTAATTTCAATAAACTTAGAGAGAGTTTGGATGGGATTTGCCTCCAATTTTGAAAAGTGAGATTATAAAAGCCCAGTCTAGCATAATACCAACGAAGAAGAAAAATAACAGCTCTCAAAAGAAACCAGCATAGTTGCATAAAGAACTCTCTGATAAATTGAAAGACAAAAAGGACAAGTATAAAAAGTGGGAAGAGGGGCACATAACTAAGGCAAAATATCAGCAAATAGCCCGAGCCTGCAAAGATGAAGTGAGGAAAGCTAAGGCTCACAAAAAACAAAGGATTATGACAAAAGTAAAAAATAACAACAAAAAAAGGCTTCTTCCAATATGTTAAAAACAAGAAAAAAGTCAAGGAAACAATTGGTCCATTGCTGGGTGAAAGTGGCAAGAAGGTGACAAGCAATGGAGGAAGCAGATCTACTTAACTCATTTTTTGCATCTGTCTTTACACAAAGGGAAAAAAACAGTCCAACCTATCAAAAACAGCACCACAAAAAATAGATTAGGAACACAAGTTAAAATAGGGAAGAAAATGGTAAGTGAACACCTGTCTACCCTAGACAAGTTCAGATCACCAAAGTTCTGAAGGAACTGACAGATAAGATCTCAGAACCACCGAGCTATATCTTTCAAAGATGCTGGAGCAACAGGGAGCTGCCAAAGGGTTGGAAAAGAGCTGATGTTGTTCTCATCTCCAAAAAAGGAAAAAAAAATAGATCCAGGAAACTACAGACCTATCAGCCTGACCTCAATACCAGGGAAGATTCTGGAAAAGATAATTAAGCAACAAATCACTGTACACCTAGAAGCAAACAAAGTAATAACCAAAAGCCAACATGGGTTTGTCAAAAACAGATCATGCCAGACTAATCTTATTGCGTTCTTTGACAAAGTGACAAAATTAGTGGACCAGAGGAATACTGTTGATATAATTTGCTTGGACTTCAGCATTCTATTCTGTTCTGTTCTGTTCTGTTCTGTTCTGTTCTGTTCTGTTCTGTTCTTCTGGTCACAGACTTGGCTCTGCTAGTTGTTGGCCGTAACCACACAAGGCAGAATTTACAGCATTCCCCCTTTCATCATGTTGTGTGTCTAAGTACCTGAGAAACCTTGAAATTGCCAAACACAGTGGCCATCTGGTATGAAGTTCTGGAGTTGAGACCCCCAAGGACAGAGAGAAGGTTGTCCTCTGTGTCACACTTATAGTTAGGAAACAATTTTCCCCGGCTGGAGAGCAGAGACAGGCTGACATCTGGAGTCATGCTTGCATAATGGTTCTCTTCATAGATGCGGAAGCCCAGGGTGATGTTGGGGAGAAGCTGTGGGTCTCTGTTGACCTCCTGGATGGCAAATGTCAAAGCCAGAATGTGTTGGTAGTTCTTGGGAACAGGTCTTTGTTGCAAGTGTTAGAGGACAAAAATTAGACAGGAGCAAGACTTTCTTATTTTGTTAAGAAAGCATTATCAGGACTCTAGTGGTTAATCTCAGAACAGATCTATACAAATTAGTTGATTTATGTTACTGGTGTCAGAAAACAGGGTTGCTGTCAATCAGTTGATCCTGTTCTTACTGTCAACAGTGCATGGCAAATCCTCTTCTCCCTCTCTCTGCAGGATATATAAGTGAGTTATAATTTTCAGCTTGAGCTCAGTTCAGGTCAGTATTGACTTTTCCAAAATGAACTTTTCAGTCCAGTCGAGGAAATGTGGCTGATCCTCTTGATAAAACTATACATTTTATTATATCCAGTCATGGAAATATTAAAAGCTGACATCTTCTGTCCTAGGTTCCCAAACACTTTCCCCCAATCTGGCACCCTATCATGTTCTCAGACTCCTTCTGAATTAGGTTTTGGCTTTATAAACCCAATAAATTATGTTAAATTGAATGTCTGATCAGGTTGCCTTTTTTATTTATTTATTTATTTATTTATTTTGTCACAACATCATACAAAAAGATTATATAGTATATACACATATAAACATATATAGGAAGAAGAAAAGAAAAACAATAGGACAGGAACGGTAGGCACGTTTGTGCGCTTATGCACGCCCCTTATGGTCCTCTTAGGAATGGGGTGAGGTCAATAGTAGAAAGTTTTTCTGGCTAGAAATGGTGATGCCAATATATCTGGATGGCTCGAGTTAGAAAAAACAGTTTTAGTGTCTCACAACGTGGAACTCTTTCTGTTGGGGTTCTCCAAAGAAGATCGCTCCACTGACCTAGAAGTATTAGGTTTAACAAGAGATTGGTGGGAAGGCAGACTTGGTGGGACAAAAGACAGACCCTCGTTACGTGAAATGTAACATAGGCATGAAGGATCCCAAAGGTGCTTTTTCCAGGAGGTGATTGGACTGCCTTGTTTTTCTTTTGAAGACATTTCACTTCTCATCCAAGAAGCTTCTTCATCTCTGAGAGGATAGTGGGGAATGGAAGGATTTATACTCCTTGCAGACAGCTGGTCATTTAGAGGATTGTTGAAGCACTTGGAAAAAAATGCAGACCACAGGAACCAGGAGCATCGCTCAGGTGACCCTGAGGATACAGATAAACCCTCCAAGTGCTTCAACGACCCTCTAAAAAGAATTCAAATGACCAGCTGTCTGCAAGGACTATAAACCCTTCCATTCCCCACTATCCTGTCACAGCTGAAGAAGAAAACTTCTTCAAAAGGAAAAAAGAGAACAAGAAAGTCCAGTTGCCTCCTGAAAAAAGTAGGGTTGTTTTGGGACAACCCTGACCCGGATGACTGAGAATCTCCACAGACTTTTAAGCATGAAGGATGGTGTTACAAATAATCAGATTAATGAGATGGGAAGATGAAATTCAATGCAGCAATAAGATAGAGGACCTTAGCATTATTTCTCCCCAAGTTCAGCCCAAATTGTCTTCTATGCAAAGTGTCTTCTACGCAAAGTAGAAGACACAATTTTCTTTAGAGGAACATGGCGAAAAGGTTGTCTCTTTTGTGTGACAAGCTATTCTTCACCAATGAAGAGTCAGATGGTTTGAGAAACAATTAGAGGGAGATTGATTGATCAAAAGGAATCAATTTGCCCTAAATAGGAAAGCTCCACATCAACATAGGATGGGTGGGATTTAAATCTGTCCTATCTATCTGCCCCATATTGATATTGATTGTTTCCTGATTGCTTATTTTTTACCCTACGACTATCATTAAGTGTTGTAGCTTAGAATTCTTGATGAAGGTATCTTTTGTTTTATGTACACTGAGAGCCTATGCACCAAAGACAAATTCCTTGTGTGTCCAATCACACTTGGCCAATAAAAAAAAATCTATCCTATCTATATCTATATCTATATCTATATCTATATCTATATCTATATCTATATCTATATCTATATCTATATCTATATCTATATCTATATCTATATCTATATAGGTCTTTGGTTGTTCGGGTTTTCTCCCGTGTAAAATTGGAAGTGTCTTGGCGACGTTTCGACGAAGTCTCATTCGTCATCTTCAGGCTTCAGCTTCGTGCTTCTGGGAGCACGAAGCTGAAGCCTGAAGATGACGAATGAGACTTCGTCGAAACGTCGCCAAGACACTTCCAATTTTACACGGGAGAAAACCCGAACAACCAAAGACCTATATACAAACACCCGTGAAAACCTCAGAAAACATCTATATCTATATCTATATCTATATCTATATCTATATCTATATCTATATCTATATCTATCTATCTATCTATCTATCTATCTATCTATCTATCTATCTATCTATCTATCTATCATCTATATATTCTAAAAATTCTATTCTATCTTCAAGACTGCCCTCTTTCCACATTGCCCCGAGAAAAAAACCAATCAAGATATACTTACAGAGAAAGGCTATCCCAATCGCCAGGAGGCTCATGTGGGAGCTGTATAACTATATTAAAGGAGAGAGGTAGGTTCCCACCGATAGTAAGATCACCAGGTTTGTAATAGTCTTTTTGTTCTTGGAAAGGCCTGCTCCAGAAGCAGTTTGGCCTCAGGTCCATCTGGACAGCTGCAGGCAAGGTCCATAGCAACACTAAGAGTGAAATCATTGGTCTCTGAAGGAGACTTTTTTTCCTAGAGCGAGTCAGAGGAGGGTCTTGCAGGAACTGTGATGCTCTGGTGACTTCAGAGGTTCAAGTGGAGTTTCACATAAGCATTAATCTAAGCTCCAACTGTAAAAGGACCCAGCTATAGTATTCGGAGCTTGTAGATAAACATGTTTTCACCATAACCTCTTTAGGCTTAGGGTGGGTTAATCTGTGGAAATCCACTGAGACAAAGTAAGAATTACTATTGTCTGATGAATCTCAGGAGAGGGAAATGCCCAGATTGTGAGGTATATGACCCAAATATTTTAATCCTCACCATTCATAAATAAGTCTGGTTCACAAAATCAAAGGCTGATTGGAGATAAAATGAAGAAAAATAAGAAGCAGTTGCAAGCTTAGACCCTTCCCAAATGGGTTGAGTTCAAAGAGCGCAAGAAACAGTTTTCAAGCTACACATTTTATACTCCTACACAATGCACATCATGCCTAAGAAGCCCTCCCAAGTCCCCTTTATTCTCCTATGTCATTCTCCACATCGTTTTACACTTTCAAGGGTCATCTTGACATTTCCTGCCTAACAACAACTATCTTATCATGCTTACTTTTAATTTTCACCTTGAGCAGATGTTCCTTTCTTACTGATAGTGGTCTTGCCCAAGACAAGGTATGTTCCTGTCTCCAAGGGAGCTTTTAGCAAGTCATAACACATTGTCTCTACTAATTACAATTTGTGGTCAGTTTGCAACAGTAAGAAGCTTTTTAATACATGAAACACTTTTAGAAAAGGGTAACTTATTGTTCATTTCCTTCAAATCCACCCTTTTTCTTTTCTACCTGACTTACACTTTTATATTTACAACAATTCATAATTTCATACTTTCCCTCTAGGTTCTTGTGGAAGTATATACTTAGTCCCAGCAGTTGTTTCTGCTCAACGGGGAGGAGGAAAGAACTTGGCTTTATTATTCCTAATATGCAAGATCCATACCACCCAGGGGTGAAATGCTCCCGGTTTGCACCGGCTCGCCCGATTAGGTAGCGATGGCAGCTGCTGGTTCGGAGGACCGGTAGCAAAAATCCCTGGCCCCGCCCCCCTGCCTCTGCTGAGCCGCACCATCAGCAGAAGGTTTTTTTTTTTACTTTTAAAAGTTTTTCTTCAGCCGAAAACATACCTTTAAAAGTAAAAAAACAAAAAACCTCTGATGATCGCGGGGCTGAGCAGAGATCATCAGAACACTTTAAAAGTTTTTTTTTAAAAAAAAACCCTCTTCAGCCAAAGGGGAAAAAAAGGAAAAGGGGGGGGGGCTTTAAAAGGCTCCTCTGGCCATCCCAGCTTAGTTCCTCATCACCAGAACCTTAAAAAACATGTTTTCTACATGTTAAAACAATTATTTTAAGAGGTTCTGGGCTGCTATGAGGAAGCTTCAGCTGAGATCATCAGAGGAGCTGACTTTAAAACTTTTTTCCCCTCTGGCAATCCCAGAGGAGTTTCCTGATCCTAGCAGGCTTTTAAACTCACTTTTTAACAGCCCCCACTTACAAGAGCCCCCAGCCATGCCCACCCAATGCCCCCTCCTCACTTACCTATAATTACTGCTCCTTTCGGGCTGGCAACACAATGCTTACTTCAGCTACTGAAGAAAAAAAGAAGAAGCTTGCTTTGACTTCCTGCTTTGCTGGCTGAGGAACTCTGGGATTTGAAGTCTAAAATAAAATAAAATAAAATAAAATAAAATAAAATAAAATAAAATAAAATAAAATAAAATAAAATAAAATAAAATAAAATAAAATAAAATAAAATAAAATAAAATAAAATAAAATAAAATAAAATAAAATAAAATATTTGTGCAGCTTTCTGAGATTTGGTGTGTTCCTGTAGTGTTTCACTCTAACTACACAAACACACAAAATCTCACAAAGCTGTATGTGGCATTTTTTGTGTGTGTGAGTCAGTTGTGTTGTGTTGTGTGTGTGTAAAATGTGAAAGTGTGAGGTTCCTGCTGTTGCAGGGGCCATTTTGGGTGAAGTGCAGCTGCTTTTACATTGCGTGTGAGTCAGTTGTGTTGTGTTGTGTTGTGTTGTGTGTGTGTAAAGTGTGAAAGTTGGGTTTTGGTACCTCTTATTGTTTTGTATACTTTGTTAATTATTAACGATTATTTATTGTTATTGCCCCCCCAGTCATCTGACCACCAAGCCATGCCCACCAATTAAGCCACGCCCACAGAACCAGTAGGGAAAATTTTTAGATTTCACCCCTGATACCACCCCTTGGGTAGATATCTATAGGCATACTTTCCACATATTCAATACATACCTTCCGGAGCTACACAATCCAGGGTGTCACTTTCAGGATCCTTTAAATAATCCACCTCAGTTATATATTTTTTTATTTGCATTTATATCCCGCCCTTCTCCGAAAACTCAGGGGGGCTTACACTGTGTCAAGCAATAGTCTTCATCCATTTGTATATTATATACAAAGTCAACTTATTGCCCCCAACAATCTGGGTCCTCATTTTACCTACCTTATAAAGGATGGAAGGCTGAGTCAACCGTGGACCTGGTGGGACTAGAACCTGCAGTAATTGCAAGCAGCTGTGTTAATAACAGACTGTCTTAGCAGCCTGAGCCACCAGAGGGCCCCTTTTTTGCTTAATGCTTCCTCCTTTGAGGTTCCACTTTCTCCCCACCAACTGCTGTTGTTCCATACAGTCAAGAAATCATGTCTCCTGGGGGAAGAAGGGAAAAATTATACATGGTTCCAATATGGACAATTACAAGCTAGATGGAAATTAGATCAAAAAATAGGTGTTAAGCAAACTGAGGATAATTTGTTAAAACAAATGAGAGATCAAGGCCAACAGCATATTAAGAGGTTGTATAATGTATTAGTAGAAATAGACTCAGAGTCCGAACTAGTTAAGGATTGTATGGTTAAGTGGGCACAAAATTTTCAGCAACCAATAATGTGGGAAACTTGGGAAAGAATTTGGGTGAGGAATGTTAAATTTACACAAGCGCAAAATATGAGAGAAAATTTTTATAAGATGTTTTATAGATGGCATTTAGACCCCAAAAAGTTGTCATGTATGTATCCTAATGTACAGGCTAAATGTTGGAGATGCGATTGTGAAGATGCCACTTATTACCATATATGGTGGACTTGTAAAAAAGTTAAAGCATTTTGGATTAAAGTATGGTGGATCATGCAGAATATTTTGAAAAAGAAGATTAAGTTTACTCCGCAGTTCTTTCTACTAGGAATTATTATGGACTGTACAGCTATAGAGACTAAATTGAATTTGAACTTAATAACAGCATAAGACTTTTGATTGCTCAGTATTGGAAGAAAGAAGAATTACCTACAATTGAAGAATGGACACTCAAAGTATCAAATCTGGCAGAGATGGCAAAAATCTCCGCTTACTTGAAAGACTATACACAAGAAAAATATATTTTAGAATGGAAAATGTGGATTGATTATATTCAAAATAAGTATCAGATAAAAAAATATCAAATAGCATATGAGTAAATTTAGGAAATAATTTGTATTAGATATATTTTTGAAGGAGAGGGGAATTGAGAGTGTGACTAAGTGTGGTGTGACTAGAGATTATAATTTAGGAATTATTTTGGATTATGATTGCTAGTTTTGATACCCTGCATTTTGTTCTGGGAAGTCGGGGTGGGGAGTGGGGGGTAAGGGGGAGGGGAATTGGGGGGTTGAGGCTAGAGATGGAGTGATGGTTAATGTACAGGGATTATTGAAGATGTATAAATATAATTAATGCAGGGTCGGGTCTGACCAGTTGCCATTTTAGAACGGTGGGGAGGGAGAAAAGAGAGAGTAGGAGGTAGGAAAGAGGAGAAGAGGAAGGAAGAGGGGTAGAAGAGGGAGAAGGAAGGTGTAGGGTGGAGGGAGGAGAGGATGTAGATAAGAGAAGGAGAGGAAGGTCTGGAAAGTAGAAGAAGGTAGAAGAGGGAAGAGTGTTAAAAAGGGGGGTGGTGACTGGGCAGGCCCGACTAATTGTATATAACTGTACATTGGATGAATTATTTGATATGATTGTAAAAATAAAACTTTTTATAAAAAAAAAAGAAAAGAAATCATGTCTCCTGCTGCCACTCTTACTTTCATAACATACTTTCCCTACCAAACTCGTTGTCAGGGCCCATGTCCTTTCCTTTCCTTTTGTGAATTTTAGAGTTTTATTTTTCCACATATCAACAACTATACTGTGACTTAATTCCTGAGCTTCCCAAGGCCATTGTTCTCCCATAGTTGTTCCCCCACACACAGAAGAGGTTCTTCACAATAAGCGTTTTGGCAATTTCTTCAGCTATTTGTACAAACATGTTCACTGTATTCTTAGGTAATTCAGGAAATTCTAATTTCTCAAAGAGCTCAGCTGGGGAAACAGCATATGCAACCATTCAGTCCTAAAAAGGAAAAATACAAAAATAGCCCTGATAATGAAGCACACTATTCCCACTGGTAATGGTACTGCCCACCAGTCCATTGGGTTCGTCGGATCGTCAACTTCAGGGGATCTTCTTGGTGAGATTCTACCTTCTACTCCTTTGGAGCTGGCATGGGTCTTTTCACTCGGGAGTAATGAGTCCAACTTTTTTCAGCAGTCCGAATTACAGTCTCAGTGGTCAACAAGAGGATGAAAAGTCCTTCCCAAATTGGAATCAGTTTCTCGTCCTTCCAGGCCTTTATCAGTACCCACGATCCTGCTTTATATTGGTGTACAGCAAAGTTGTGCAGTTCTGGGCTGCATAAACAGAGGGATAGAATCAAGATCACGTGAAGTGTTGATACCACTTTATAATTCCTTGGTAAGGCCACACTTGGAATACTGCATTCGGTTTTGGTCGCCACGATGTAAAAAGGATGTTGAGACTCTAGAAAGATTGCAGAGAAGAGCAACAAAGATGATTAGGGGACTGGAGGATAAAACATACAAAGAACGGTTGCAGGAACTGGGTATGTCTAGTTTAATGAAAAGAAGGACTAGGGGAGACATGATAGCAGTCTTCCAATATCTCAGGGGTTGCCACAAAGAAGAGGGAGTCAAGCTATTCTCCAAAGCACCTGAAGGCAAGACAAGAAGCAACAGGTGGAAGCTAATCAAGGAGAGAAGCAACCTAGAACTAAGGAGAAATTTCCTGACAGTTAGAACAATTAATCAGTGGAACAACTTGCCTGCAAAAGTTGTGAATGCTTCAACACTGGAAATTTTTAAGAAAATGTTGGATAGCCATTTGTCTGAAATGGTGTAGGGTTTCCTGCCTGGGCAGGGGGTTGGACTAGAAGACCTCCAAGGTCCCTTCCAACTCTGATATTATTATTATCATAAAGTCCAAGGGTGGTGTTTGTGCAAACATGCCTTTCTGTCGCAAAAGTGAAAAAACATCTGGACAGTTCCTGTACATATTTTCTAACCATTTTGCCATTTATTCAATTCTTGGTAAACCTTCCCTCTTTCTACATATTGTAATTTCTAACCCATCTCTGTAACATTCCTAAAAGAGCAACAACTTGTGCTGCTAATCAACAAACAATGCCATAGGATGGGGCATCGTGACTCCTAAGCACACAGACCTTGAGAAATAAAAAAAAAAATGGAGGTAAGAAAACAGCTTCAAGAATAAAACAAACAATCTAAATAGGGTATTTTGGGTCAATGGTCTGAAATCTATATTGGGTTAAACTTTAGTGTTAATTCTCTGATTTTAGTGGAATGTGAGTCAGATTCTCACTGAATGGGTTAAAACATTTACCAATATAAGCAAAGTCAAACTAATTTCTTTTATATAGGTTTAATTAAGCATAAAGCATAATTAATGAAACTTCCAAAAATTTCCAGAAAAAATAAAATCAAAATTGTATTCAGAGCAGAAAAGAAAATATATCTGCATAAGTTTTATATGCAGATGAAAGAGACCAAAACAGTGAAAGGCAAAGTTGCATGAGCAGGTCACCCATTTGCCCCGCCTTTCTCAGAGAGGCTCAGCAGAGAGAGGAGGTAAGATAAAGAACAAAAGGTTTAAAACAAGCAGAAAAACCTCACTCCCCACCCACCCCCTTATCTGCTGCTGTTGCTTCTCCAAAAGGTCTTTCAGTTAAAAACCAGCGAGGACAAGGGAAAATATTTTTAAAAGTCTACACAGAAATCTCACCCCCTTTTAACGAAAGGAAACAATAGGACAGGAAGGGTAGGCACGCTGGTGCTCTTATGCACGCCCCTTACAGACCTCTTAGGAATGGGGTGAGGTCAGCAGTAGACAGTCTTAGGTTAAAGTTTTGGGGGTTTGGGGATGAGACCACAGAGTCAGGTAGTGCATTCCAAGCATTAACAACTCTGTTACTGAAGTCATATTTTCTGCAATCAAGATTGGAGCGGTTCACATTAAGTTTAAATCTATTGTGTGCTCATGTATTGTTGCGATTGAAGCTGAAGTAGTCTTCGACAGGAAGGACATTGTAACAGATGATTCTATGAGTTAAACTCAGGTCATGTCGAAGGCGGCGGAGTTCTAAGTTTTCTAATCCCAGGATTTCAAGTCTGGTGGCATAAGGTATTTTGTTGTATTCAGAGGAGTGGAGAACTCTTCTTGTAAAATATTTCTGGACATGTTCAATTGTATTGATGTCAGAAATGTGGTATGGGTTCCAGACAGTCGAGCATATGTTATGGGACAGTTATGGGATCAGATGCAGTAGTGGAACTGGAGCCAACATAAATTCATCATTGAGAGAGACTTCCGGGTGGCTCCACCTCTTCGCTGAGCCCTAATTAAAGGGGCTCCGCACTGAACATCGTAAAAGCCAGGAAAAGCCGGCTTTAATCTTTTTCTCTGGATGAAAGAGGAAAGATAAGAGCGCAGGAATGTTGGTAGACCTCCCCAGAGGCTTTGTTTTAATTAAGCAGAGCTTCGAAGGGTCGATGGGTCCCATAAATATTTCTGCCATCTCCGACTTCAGTGCGTGTCTGCAAAAGCAGGAAAAGAAGAAGGTGTCCATCTCTGCTAATTGTCTTATCTTTATGGATCTCTTTAAGCAGACGGAATGAGTGCAAGCGGACGATTATTGGATTGCAAGTATTTTTGATTTCCTGACTTCTACTTTCTAAAAAAGAGAATTTTTTTTTTTTCTTCTTTGTTCTAATTGACTCTAAGATGGCGCCTGAACGGGAGTGAAAATGACGAATGGAATTTTAAACAGTCTGTGCAAGATTACTAATAGGACAATATTGGAAGAAAAAAGAAGTACCAACAATACAAGAATGGATATTGAAAGTTGCCAATTTGGCTGAGATGGCGAAGATATCAGCCTTTTTGAAAGACAATACGCAAGAAAGATACTTAAAGGAATGGAAAAAATGGATTGACTATATTCAACGTAGATATCAGACTAAGAGTTATCAGACTGTTTTTGAATGATTATGATGTATTATTTTTGATAGCTTTTGGGGGAAGTTAGGAATTGATGATTGTAGGGGTATAATTAAGTTGGGACGAAAACCTTTTAGCATATGTTTGTTTTACTTTTAACTATACCTTGTGCTCGTTCCGGGAAGTCGGGGGGGGGGGAGGGGGGTTGCGAAGGGAAGGGGGAGGAGGGGGGGAAAGGGGGAAAAAAAAATTTTGTAAAACTTTTTGAATAAAAAAAAAAAAAAAAAATTCATCATTGAGACCAGGGGGTTATTTTCCTACCTGGTTTGCCCCTTCCTCAAAAAACATGCTGGACCCCCACCATACTAGACAATTGTCATCCAGTATCCAATCTCCCCTTTTTGGGGAATGTTCTGGAGAAGGTGCTCATGCAGCTGTTTTAGTGGATGCGATAGATTGCCTAGACCAGGGGTAGTCAGCCTTTTTACACCTACTGCCCTCTTTTCTATCTCTGTTAGTAGTAAAATTTTCTAACCGCCCACCGGTTCCACAGTAATGCGCCATGTATCATCGTCTGCGCATGCCTCTCGCGCATCATGGATTGTTGCGATTGAAGCTGAAGTAGTCTTCGACAGGAAGGACATTGTAACAGATGATTCTATGAGTTAAACTCAGGTCATGTCGAAGGCGGCGGAATTCTAAGTTTTCTAATCCCAGGATTTCAAGTCTGGTGGCATAAGGTATTTTGTTGTATTCAGAGGAGTGGAGAACTCTTCTTGTAAAATATTTCTGGACATGTTCAATTGTATTGATGTCAGAAATGTGGTATGGGTTCCAGACAGTCGAGCATATGTTATGGGACAGTTATGGGATCAGATGCAGTAGTGGAACTGGAGCCAACATAAATTCATCATTGAGAGAGACTTCCGGGTGGCTCCACCTCTTCGCTGAGCCCTAATTAAAGGGGCTCCGCACTGAACATCGTAAAAGCCAGGAAAAGCCGGCTTTAATCTTTTTCTCTGGATGAAAGAGGAAAGATAAGAGCGCAGGAATGTTGGTAGACCTCCCCAGAGGCTTTGTTTTAATTAAGCAGAGCTTCGAAGGGTCGATGGGTCCCATAAATATTTCTGCCATCTCCGACTTCAGTGCGTGTCTGCAAAAGCAGGAAAAGAAGAAGGTGTCCATCTCTGCTAATTGTCTTATCTTTATGGATCTCTTTAAGCAGACGGAATGAGTGCAAGCGGACGATTATTGGATTGCAAGTATTTTGATTTACTTCTACTTTCTAAAAAAGAGAATTTTTTTTTTTCTTCTTTGTTCTAATTGACTCTAAGATGGCGCCTGAACGGGAGTGAAAATGACGAATGGAATTTTAAACAGTCTGTGCAAGATTACTAATAGGACAATATTGGAAGAAAAAAGAAGTACCAACAATACAAGAATGGATATTGAAAGTTGCCAATTTGGCTGAGATGGCGAAGATATCAGCCTTTTTGAAAGACAATACGCAAGAAAGATACTTAAAGGAATGGAAAAAATGGATTGACTATATTCAACGTAGATATCAGACTAAGAGTTATCAGACTGTTTTTGAATGATTATGATGTATTATTTTTGATAGCTTTTGGGGGAAGTTAGGAATTGATGATTGTAGGGGTATAATTAAGTTGGGACGAAAACCTTTTAGCATATGTTTGTTTTACTTTTAACTATACCTTGTGCTCGTTCCGGGAAGTCGGGGAGGGTTGCGAAGGAAGGGGAGGAGGAAAGGGGAAAAAAAAATTTTGTAAAACTTTTTGAATAAAAAAAAAAAAAAAAATTCATCATTGAGACCAGGGGGTTATTTTCCTACCTGGTTTGCCCTTTCCTCAAAAAACATGCTGGACCCCCACCATACTAGACAATTGTCATCCAGTATCCAATCTCCCCTTTTTGGGGAATGTTCTGGAGAAGGTGGTCATGCAGCTGTTTTAGTGGATGCGATAGATTGCCTAGACCGGGGTAGTCAGCCTTTTTACACCTACCGCCCACTTTTCTATCTCTGTTAGTAGTAAAATTTTCTAACCGCCCACCGGTTCCACAGTAATGCGCCATGTATCATCGTCTGCGCATGCCTCTCGCGCATCATGGATTGGGTTGGGGGGGGGGGGACACCGGCTACCAGCTCTCCTTATCTGTTACAGCTGGGTGGTGTGGGGGGGGGAGATGCGCGAGCTATTCTGGGATGAGGCTTTTTTGTTTGCGGTCGCACTATAGCGCCATTTAGTTTCACTTGGATAACATGAAGTAAACTTATGCGCGGGCGATACAAATAGTATATTTTCAAAAATTTAAATTGTCACGGGGAATTTTATGAAAACCTAATGAAAATGTTTTTAAATAATGCTATGATTTTTTTAAAAAAACTCAATTACATTTTTTTTAAAAAGGAAAGTGCTTCAGTATCGGACAAAATCCCTACCGCCCACCATGAAAGCTGGAATGCCCACTAATGGGTGGTAGGGACCAGGTTGACTACCACTGGTCTAGACCCTTCCTCAGTCAGGATTCAGGTCTGGGTATGGGGGGAGGGAAGAAGCATCAGTTGCACTTTTAGATGCTGATTCACATGAGTGAGATTGGGGTACTGCATTCATCCTGGCTCTACTTGACCCCTCAGTGGCCTTCAATATCACAATTGACTGTAGTCTCCTTCTGGTTTTGGTGCCAGGGAATGGGACCTGGTAGCCCTGTAAGGAGCTGGCCTTTTCCTTTCTACACGGCACACACCAGTCAGTGTTAAATTGGGAGTGAGAGGTCCTTGGCCCCAAAACTCTACTGGTCTACTGAAAAATAATAATAATAATAATAAGGAACTGAGCACCACCTCAGGGATCTGTCAGGCCTGGAAGCCATCTTTTTTGTTGGGCCTTCAGGCCTGCCACATTTACTGCTGTGGGAAACTGGGAGGGGGGATTGTATGGAGCAAGGGTGATTATATAGTCATTATAACATTCCTTTCTCAGAGAGTCAAGGACACCTGGATGGCTGGAAGTGGGAGGCACCTCCAGTTGGGATGGGGCTTTGATTGGACCATGTGATGGATATGTGGGTGCTGGGCAGAGACTTGCACTTCCTTTTGGGTGGGGAAAACATGGAAGCTTTCAGATTCAGGTTTTCCCAGATGTGCCAATATGACATCTCTAATAAAGTGGAACTTTGAGGAAACTCAAGCTTTGGAGTCTTCTTTCACTGGGGATGTTACTTGGATCCCTGACAGGATCTATGGAAACAAAAGTGCTTAAAACACTGAGAAGAAACCAAACAGATACATTTTTAATGACTCTTTTAATTAAAATAAATAAATGTAAAGTGGAAATTATTATCCACATCATTGATATAAAAGTTTTTTTCCAAGTTGGTCATATGAGGACTCACTGGGAACAACTGAAATTAATGAAAAATTAAAGAGGGAGGAAGTGACTGTTGCTGAATAACTGATAATTTGTCCTTAATCATATTGCTTGATTTACAAATATTTAACGGAAAAGCACCTCTCCTATTTCACTATTTTCAAGAAATTTAAGAAATCAGATTTATAAAAATGCACCAAAAAAATCTCAGTCCCTTTATAAGTCAGAGATTCTTGTGCCTCATTATATTCTCCCTGCAATTGAGATCAGGTCTCAGTAACATAATGTAGCATTTGGGGGAAAAGATACAAGCCAAGAGAGCAGCTCCAGAGGTCAAAATGGAGAAGATCTCCACAGCCACCATGGACTTCCCTTTGGTGCTCAAGTAGGTGGGGAGGAAAGTGATCCAAACGCTGCAAAAGACCAGCATGCTGAAAGTAATGAACTTGGCTTCATTAAAGCTATCAGGCAATTTCCTAGCTAGAAATGCCACTGTGAAACTGATGAAGGCCAAAAAACCTAGGTAGGCAAGGACAGTGTAAAACATTGAAGCTGAGCCTTCCTTACATTCCAAGATGGCCTCTCCATACAAGGAGTGGAAGTCCATGTTGGGAAATGGTGGAGAGCTTCCCAGCCAGGTGGCACAAAGAAGTGCTTGGACCAGAGGACAACCTAAGACAATGGAGTTGGTGAGTGGTTTTCCTAAGAGTTTCCTTGTCTTGTTCCCTGGCTTGGTGGCCATGAAAGCCAGAACCACCATGACTGTTTTTGCCAACACAGAGGAAACTGCAAGAGAGAAGAGAATGGCAAAGGCAGATTGTCGGAAGAGACAGGTGAGCTTCCCTGGTTGACCAATGAAGAGGAAGGAGCAGAGGAAGCAGAGCAGGAGGGAGACCAGGAGGATGTAGGTGAGATCTCGGTTGTTGGCCTTGACAATTGGTGTGTCGTGATGTTTAAGGAAAATTGCCAGAACTGCAGATGTGGTCACGAAGAGAGAAAGAATGAGAGAAATTAAAGCATATCCCAGGGTGTCTTGATAGGAAAGGAAGTGGATCTTCTTGGCAATGCAGTGGTTCTTGTCCTTGTTGGGATATTGGTCTTCTGGGCAGAGGTTACAGCTTGCAGAATCTGAAAGCAAAAGTCAGTTTGCATTTCATAGTGTATTAAAAAGGGTAAGTCATCCTTCAATATGGTCACCTCCTACAGGCCCTTTCTCCAAGAGGTCTACCAATATCCTGGGAGATTGATAGTGCTGATAGAAGAAGCATACCCTAAATAATGAAAATTAAAGCTTGAAGCTCATGCTCTTCACGAAACATTTGGTAGCTGGTTTTTCTGGTTGTAGCCAGATGTAAGATTTGGAATATAAAGTATAATATGGATCACATGAATCCTTCCCTGAAACGACCTTGCATTAATCTGCAAAGGTTGTCCGTGGACAGGACAGTTTAGATCCATCAACTCAGAGGTTGAATATTTTGAGAAATATCAATGTACCAAAAATGTTCATATTTGCTTCTACTGAATGGTTTCCTTGATCCTGGAAGAAATACATGTAAAACATTCTCTACCTGTCTGATTTGAGATGGTCCCTTTTGGACAAAGGGCACATTGGTAGCAGCACACCGGCTTCTCCTCTGGAACTCTTCTCCTCTCTCCTGCCTGGCACCTCTTCATGCCACACCTGGCAAAGGGCACCTCCTAAAAAGGAAAAGAGAAACACTGTAGATGGCCCAGATTGTTGACCCAGATTGTTGGGGGCAATAAGTTGACTTTGTATATAAATATACAAATAGAATGAAGACTATTGCTAACATAGTGTAAGCCGCCCTGAGTCTTCGGAGAAGGGCGGGATATAAATGCAAATAAAATAAAATAAAAAAATTATTGAATATGCTTCTTTTATTGTTTTGTACATTTCTGTTTATATCTTCAGAATGTCTTCAAAAGAAATGGTGAAGTAGGGTCTTTCACCGTGATGGCGAACCTATGACACGTGAGCCCTCACCCCAGCTGAGCCCTGCGCCCGTGCCTTCCGCTGGTCACCTGATTTTCAGGTCTCTGCAGCGCTGTTGTTTAATCAAAATTGCAGTTAAAAAAACTATACAACCCACCAAGAATATAACCATATACATTCAACAGGAGCAGATAGAGGTAAATCCTAGATAGGCAGAAAATGCATTACTAAAGTGACCAGGTTTCAGTGATGGCAAAGCGGGACACCATTGACCGGGGGGGGGGGGGAAAGGGGGGGGGGCTGTGCATGCGCGCTGAGTCTTGCCACCTGCCTGAAGGAGGAGGAGCGGCTGCTGCTTCTCCGCTCTTCCAGGCAGGCTCGGCTCTCCTCTCGGCTCTTCTCTTCCTCTTGGGTGAAGTCAAGCGGCGTCTCTCCTCCCTCTCGCGCCCCCTTCTCCGCCTCCTCTTCTTGCGTTGCCACCTCCCATTTTCAGAATGGGAGTGAAACAAAAAAAAAAAATTGGGACTTTTTGGAATTGCCGTGGGACGCGGGACAAATTATTAAAAAGCGGGACTGTCCCGCCAAAAGCGGGACGTCTGGTCACTATATGCATTACTGAACAATGGAGATGAATGCTAGAGAGGAATAAAGCTGCATACAAGGCCAACATAACACCCATAGCAGTGAAAGCATGTGGGGGCGGGGTGGGGCGGGGGGAGCACGGGGGTGCAGCACCCCCCCATGCCCCATTTTTAGTCTCAGGGAGGCCTGCTAGGCCCAAAACAGAGTGCAGGGGGGCCATGCGTGCATTCGTGGGGGAGCACGCACAGCGGGACCATGCCAGAGGTGGGTTTCAGCAGGTTCTGACCGGTTCTGGTGAACCGGTAGTGGAAATTTTGAGTAGCTCGGAGAACTGGTAGTAAAAATTCTGACTAGCCCCGCCCCCATCTATTCTCTGCCTCCCGAGTCCTAGCTGATCGGGAGGAAATGGGGATTTTGCAGTATCTTTGCCCTGCCACGCCCACCATGCCACGCCCACCAAGCCACGCCCACAGAACTGGTAGTCAAAAAATTTGAAACCCACCACTGGACCATGCGCATGCAAAGGGAGGGTGTCGTGGTTGCATTGTATTATGGATGTGGGCACCCACACGCACACTTTCATTTGTGTGCACGCGCTTTTGGCACGCAAGGACCAAGAGGTTAGCCATCACTGGTCTGTCAGAAACCAGGAAAAACTACAGGGTGGTTAAGGCCAGTGCCATTCTCACATTACCCATGCTGGCGATTGGAAGAGGACCTTGGCATGCAAAAGAAGCCTTATGAATTGAGCTATATCTTTTGTCAGCGTTCCAGAAAACCCTCCTTGCAGAAAAGACTCCAAAGCCAACATCTTTCACAGTTCTTCTTCTAGCATAGGTAAACTGGCAGAGTTGGTTGAAATCCGAATCTGGGGTTCCGGCTTCCTCCCTCAGTAATACAAACTCCAAAATCCCCACCCTCATGACCCCTCTGCCGATCACAGGCTCCAATCTTCAACCGTCCCATCTCGAGACATCACTCCGGCCACTCCTTCTCCAGATGCAAACCCAGCCTGACCTTGACCAGCAGGAAGAATGTTGTTATGTCTAATAATCCCTTGTACCACCAGCCCCCTCCCCTACTTTCCCACACAGGAGAAAATGGCAGCGTGTGGAAGCCTTCGGCCTAATATGGCTTCCAAAGCTGACACCTTTTCTAAAACAAACAATCATGAAGATCCAACGGAACAGGAATGGTCCACAGAAACCAATGTTGGCTGCTCTAAGGGCATCTTGGATTTCAAGTAGAATTTCTTCCTAATCTCAACCCTTTTTGAGCTGTCACTAATCAAAACAGGTCCTCTGTCAACTGGTTGATGAAGTTTTGATTCAGTAAGTTGTTCTCCGGTAAGGAGGACGTGTTGAATCCCTAGAAGGCAACAAGTCTTTTGCTGAATTTAACATGACATAATAACAGAGTTGGAAGGGACCTTGGAGGTCTTCTAATCCAACCCCCTGCCCAGGCAGGAAACCCTACACCATTTCAGACAAATGGTTATCCAACATTTTCTTAAAAATTTCCAGTGTTGATGCTTTTACAACTTCTGCAGGCAAGTTGTTCCACTTATTGATTGTTCTAACTGTCAGGAAGTTTCTCCTAAGTTCTAAGTTGCTTCTCTCCTTGATTAGTTTCCACCCATTGCTTCTTGTTCTTCCCTCAGGTGCTTTGGAGAATAGTTTGACTCCCTCTTCTTTGTGGCAACCCCTGAGATATTGGAAGACTGCTATCCTGTCTCCCCTAGTCCTTCTTTTCATTAAACTAGACATACCGAGTTCCTGCAACCGTTCTTCATATGTTTTAGCCTCCAGTCCCCTAATCATCTTTCTTGCTCTTCTCTGCACTCTTTCTAGAGTCTCGAGTCTAGAGAATTTACTTTACCTTCCAGCTCACCTTTTTTGCCCAGACAATTGCACTGGAGTTAATAGTGAAATCCTGGCCTCGAGGAGCCCCTGGATCTATTTGTCCAACTTTCACAGGAAAAAAAAATCGATTGATGAGGAAAACCCAGTTGAGAAGATCATAACGACCAGATCCCAGTCCATTTTCTGAGAAGGAGACTTCGTCTCCTGCACTGTTGTTGAAGTGGACATTCCTCAAGTAGGAAAGAAGCTGAATCAAAAGAGACATCAAGAAATTGGACTAACTGGGTGAAAGCCACAAAGGAGACATCATGGCTTCGATCATTCTGGAGTAACACCATCATAGAAATTACCTGCCATGACTGGACATTTGAGGTCCTCTTTCCAAGTCTTAACACGGCTAGTCGCTCTCCGGATCCATGCATTGCATGTAAGGCGTGTGCCACAGCATAAACGGCATTGTAGATATTGTAACTTTCTCCTGTCATGCTTGTTTCAAACAAGTAAGATGGTAGATTCTGCGTATTCTCCTTTCCTGTACATGGTTTGGAGGCATCTTGGAGCCTCTTTGGAGGCATCCTGCCTAGTTTGTAGATCCTGCAGTGAAAGACCCCTTCCCACCACGGAGGGAGAAAGACATCCCCTCGTGGGTTCAAAGGGTCTAAAGACATGAGAAAACGGCTGAATTCTGAGACTTCCCTTGTGTGGTCCCTGAAATGCAAAGCCCCATGGAAGGGCTTTACAAATTGCAATATATATTCAGATCTTATTCCAATAAGTTTCCAAGTGGATGTAAGGATCCAAACTTTTTGAAAAGGTGCTTTTCTCTGTGCTTCATAAAAATACATAACCGCCTGCACATTTCCAATAGTATTGGAGTCTCCAAACAAAATAATTACTTCACCTTTTGACCAAGTATTGAAAATATGGTTTAATTTCGCCGCTGGAATATTATAAAAATCGGTTTTCATTATTTCAGCGAAGGCCAAGCAGATCTCCTTCTCCTTCAGCATCGGCATCAGAGATGAGACGAAACGTTCTCCGTTGTCATTTTCAGGAGCCACCAGGCCAACCCAGTTCCACTGGAAATGCAGGAGCAGCTGGACTAAACCCACATACTGAGGAGATTCCTTGGAATTAATCCGGAAGAAGGAAGGATAAACTCTTCTCTCTCCCTGAGAGAACTCAAAGCCAACACCAAGCTGGAGAAAGTGAGAATCTTCTTTAAAAGAGAAAGTAAAGTTGTTTATGACCTTTAGGAGGCCCCCACTGTGTGGTTTCTTACCCCACCAGAAAGATTTACTCATTGTGAGTGTCCGGCTTCATCTTCCTCCCTTCTTAGGAAGACTCACCAATTACATATTTTGCCTGCTTCTGATAGATCAAAGTTAAAGAAACAAACCATCAACCTGATACGCAGAATAAACTGCACTGAAAGGTATAGAAAAATGATAAACTTTTATAGAAGTCAGGAAGTAATTCCTCTTTTAGTATTGTATCAATATTTTCTCACAGACAGAAGTTCCCTGAAGATGGGCTACAGCACGAATCCAAAACTCGGAAGACAAAATTGGTCCCAGTGATTAGAATAGAATAGAATTTTTTTATTGGCCAAGTGTGATTGGACACACAAGGAATTTGTCTTGGTGCATATGCTCTCAGTGTACATAAAAGAAAAGATACCTTCATCAAGGTACAACATTTACAACACAAATGATGGTCAATATATCAATATAAATCAAAAGGATTGCCAGCAACAAAGTTACAGTCATACAGTCATAAGTGGAAGGAGATGGGTGATGGGAACGATGAGAAGATTAATAGTAGTGCAGATTTAGTCAATAGTTTGACAGTGTTGAGGGAATTATTTGTTTAGCAGAGTGATGGCCTTCGGGAAAAAACTGTTCTTGTGTCTAGTTGTTCTGGTGTGCAGTGCTCTATAGCGTCATTTTGAGGGTAGGAGTTGAAAAAGTTTATTAGATCCTGTAATATTTAGAATTTAGAATTTAGAATTTAGAATAGAATTTATTGGCCAAGTGTGATTGGACACACAAGGAATTTGTCTTGGTGCATATGCTCTCAGTGTACATAAAAGAAAAGATACGTTCATCAAGGTACAACATTTACAACACAAATGATATAAATCATAAGGATTGCCAGCAACAAGTTATAGTCATACAGTCATAAGTGGAAAGAGATTGGTGATGGGAACTATGAAACTATATTATCCAGAGACATGCATATTTGCCTTCATTCATGAGTTATATCACTATCTCTTTGTGGTTACTTAAAAATGCATCTTGACATGTAAAATATAAAAATCAGTTGAATTATACCATGGATTATCTAAGTGATATACCTCTGCTGTGTTTCCCCCCCCCCGGCAAACACCTCTGCTTTCACCTTTGACCTCTGTTGTTGTAGTATTATTTGTCTACTGCATGGTGTATCTAATGGAACTTCCTTACCTGTAGGACCTTGAAGATGCTGAAGATGGAGGCCATCAGCCTTGAAGATTTGGGGTTGAGACCTCCAATGACAGAGAGCAGAATGTCCCGCCTGTCACATTTATAACCTGGAACCATTTGGCCTCGTGTGGAGAGCAGGGAGAGGCTGAATAAAGTATTATTCCTCTCCGTCTGATGATTTTCATAGATGTGGAAGCCAAGGGTGATGTTGGGGAGGAGATCCAGATCCTTGTTGACTTCTTTCACTGCAAACATCAAGGCCAGGAACTGCTGGTAGTTCTTGGGGATGGGCCTATAGTGAGAAAATCATTGAGGCTCATTTCAGAACAACTTCTGTGGTGTAGTTTGCCCGTCCCATATTTTATGGGATTTTGTTTTTTTTTAATGGAAAGCCCATGATGAAACTTGCATGGTTTTCCTACAAAGAAGAAAAACCTGTCTGTCCATACCACAGATCTTTTTATACCCATTATTGTCCCTCCCTTCAACACTTTGGTCCAGTGGCTGAAATTCTCCCCAGTTGCTCTTCTACAACCCACATCAATTTGGTTCTGTCTTGGTGGAGCTTCTTCAGGTCTGGTGACAGTTGTTAAAACAGAGGACTTCAGCTGGAGTCACCACACAGATTTCCTGAAGGCCATTATTCATGAGCACTGGTGATTCCCAAACTCATTATTATCACTTTTTTTAATCTGCCACCCTGGAAAAGGATTGAGCCTTTGAGTTTTTCACCACGACTTTCTTTTTTTTTCCCCAAGAAATTTTTTATGTTTGATAAAACATTAAAAAAAAACCTTTTGAACAGGATATCAGTCAGGTTAATCATTAAACAAATTTTCAAATTTCACCCCCCCCCATCGCATTAAATCCAATATATTTTCTTCTCCATCTTAAAATTATTTTTATTTGCACATATCTAGCACAAAATTCTATTCCATCCCCCCATTCTGAAATCAATATTTAAATCAAGTCTAGTCCCCATATTTTAAACTCCTTCTACCCTTCTTTATTCCAAATATAAGAGTAATTTAATCTCATAAAAACAATTAATAATAACAACAACAACAACAACAACAACAACAGAGTTGGAAGGGACCTTGGAGGCCTTCTAGTCCAACCCCCTGCCAAGGCAGGAAACCCTACACCATCTCAGACAGATGGTTATCCAACATTTTCTTAAACATTTTTATTTTTAAAATAAAACAATTTCTTAAAATTTTTTTATTACATAGCCCAATACCCAAAAAGAAGCAACAAGAACAAAAAATACAAATACAAAAAGGAAACAGCAACATAAAATTTCTCTTACATACCGTTTCAGTTTCAATTTCATATTTAACTTGGTTCTCTTAATTCCCCAAAACATCATAAGTAATCATTCTATTATCTCTTAAATTCTTAAATTTCACAAGTCTTATTCTGACTTTCTGACTAAATTAATATTATAAGTCAACTTCTCCCCTAAGCCAGCAGTTTCTGTTCTGTTGTCCCTCTTCCCTTTTTAGATTTATCATCTTCCCGATGATGAGTTCTGAAAAGATTGAGAACTGTATCCTATTTTTAAAAAAATGTGTCGACCAAATTCACATGCCGCCTATCTCATGAACACACTATTTTATGAGCTTGGCTTTTTATTGTGAAAAGCACAAACATAGAGTAGGATAAGGGATGTGGTGGCTCAGGGGCTAGGATGTTGAGCTTGTCGATCGAAAGGTCGGCAGTTCAGCGGTTCGAATCCCTAGTGCTGCCGTGTAACGGGGTGAGCTCCCGTTACTTGTCCCAGCTTCTGCCAACCTAGCAGTTTCAAAAGCACGTAAAAAATGCAAGTAGAAAAAATAGGGACCACCTTGGTGGGAAGGTAACAGTGTTCCATGCGCCTTTGGCGTTGAGTCATGCCGGCCACATGACCACGGAGACATCTTCGGACAGCGCTGGCTCTGCGGCTTTGAAACGGAGATGAGCACTGCCCGCTAGAGTCGGCAATGACTAGCACATACAGTATGTGCGAGGGGAACCTTTGCCTTTACTTAGAGTAGGATATTGCTGAGTTAGAGCGGGGAAACATTGGGGAACATGAGAAGGAAGTTAGAGTCTGCTGGTAGAACTTGCGTTGCCATATTTCGGGTTGAGTTTGCAACAGCAAGTCCCAAGTTTCATTGAGTTTTTAAAATAAATATTCCTTGATTAAACTTCTGTGGTTTTAGTGAGAAGGGACAAAAGCTCTCTCTCCATATCATGGACCACTTTTCTACAATTCCATCATACTCCCTTCTTCACTTTTCTCTAGTGTTTGTAATTGAGTTTCTCTCGGGGCAGCTTCTTCAGGTCTGGTCACCATTGCTGACCACTAGACTCCAGTGGGTGGGTCACAGCACAGATTTACTGAAGTCCATTATTCATGAGAAATCACTCTGCTAAACAAATAGTTCCCTCAACACTGTCAGACTATTTACTGAATCTGCACTACTATTAATCGTTTCATAGTTCCCATCACCAATCTCTTTCCACTTATGACTGTATGACTATAACTTGTTGCTGGCAATCCTTATGAATTATATTGATATATTGATCATCAATTGTGTTGTAAATGTTGTACCTTGATGGACGTATCTTTTCTTTTATGTACACTGAGAGCAGATGCACCAAGACAAATTCCTTGTGTGTCCAATCACACTTGGCCAATAAAAAAAAAATTCTATTCTATTCTAAATGCTGATTCCAACACTGAGGGATTTTGGCAGTACCTCACATTGGAAAAGGAGGGAGCTTTCGGGTTTCTTTCACCATGATTTTACATCCAAATTAATATTAGAATAGAATAATAGAGTTGGAAGGGACCTTGGAGGTCTTGTAGTCCAACCCCCTGCTTAAGCAGGAAACCCTACATCACTTCAGACAAATAGTTGTCCAACATCTTCCAGTGTTGGAGCATTCACAACTTCTGGAGGCAAGCTGTTTCACTGATTAATTGTTCTCACTGTCAGGAAATTTCTCCTTAGTTCTAAGTTGCTTCTCTCCTTGATTTGTTTCCACCCATTGTTTCTTGTCCTACCCTGTTATAAGTCAGCTTCTTCACTAGGCCAGCAGAGTCTCTAAGGTGCTGCCCTTCCCCACTTTTATATGCGTAATCATCCTGATGAAAACTTTTGGAAATAATTGAGAATTCCAGCCCATTCCTTGAACTTTTTATTGAGAAAAGAACAATGATCTGAACATCACTAGAGCAAGCAATTTTTTTTTAAAAAAAAAAAGAGGCCCTGAATCCAAAACAGAGAAAACAATCATATAAATATTTCCCCTCTAGGCGAAACTTACGATATTTTACCAGTCAGCACTAATGGGTAATTGTGAAAATCTGGGACAATGGAGTTCACAACAATTGCCAGGGGAAAATTCGCACCAATAATCACATCACCAGGCCTGTAAAATTCCCATGGATTCTGCAAGTTTAAGATTTTTTGCAATGTACACATGCTTTGAATCTTCTTAGCAGCAATTGGGGGAAGGAGCCAGAGGAGCAGCAACAGGAGAGGCAGCCAAAACATTCTTGTCACCTTCCTTCCTGGATCAGAAATCAAAGTTTGTGCAGAAGCTGAATTGCAGGCAGCACTTGAAATCTTAGCAGATTTACATAACTGAGACTGACTTGCCAGCTGGATGGCCTCAGGGCATGTTTACCTGATGTCTCTTTGCATTAAAACATTTGTATTATATTGTTTTATTTCGTATCTTTCTTATTCTGAAATCAGACTACCTGCTATATTTTATTTTAATGATAAGGTCACAAGATTAATCAATCAATAAACTACAATTACATCAATCATGCTTTCTCTTACCTGCGTTTGTGCTTTGACATAAAGGCCAGCTGAGTCTCACCAAACCCTGGAGTTAGCTCTCATGACCAAAAACAAATTCCTTGTGTGTCCAATCGCACTTGGCCAATAAAGAATTCTAATCTTCTAATCTACCGTATATACTCGAATATAAGCCGATCCGAGTATAAGCCGAGGTCCCCAATTTTACCCCAAAAACTGGGGTAAACTGGGGACTCGAGTATAAGCCGAGGTGGAAATGAGGCACCTACCGGTTGAAACCCTCCTCCCTCAGCTGAGAAGGCTGGCGGCTCCCCGCCCGCCTCTCACTGCACCGGCAGGGCTTCGTCCGGTAAAATGTGAAAAAGAAAGAAAAAAACTCAGTATAAGCCGTATATACTCGAGTATAAGCGAGGCTTAAAAACCAACCTCGAGTATAAGCCGTATAGACCGGAGTATAAGCCGAGGGGACGTTTTTCAGCACAAAAAACGTGCTGAAAAACTCGGCTTATACTCGAGTATATACGGTAATCTTCACTGGGAGAACCAATATTTTGGAAAGCAGGGTTAACCTTGGAAGATTTGCGTAGGGAATAGTTCTCCTGAAAATTGCAGGGGAAAGCAATTCTCCTACCCACTCAGCAACAGATGTTGTTTGAACATCCAATGGGGGGAAAAGCAGGTTTGTGTCTCTTGTTGCTAATCCACAGAACAGATGGAGTTTACAGTTAAACTGAAGTTGAGCTTTCGACCTACCTAAAAGTGAATACCTGTACACAAGACAGAGTTGTTTTTTTTTAAATTTGCATTTATATCCCGCCCTTCTCCGAAGACTCAGGGCGGCTTACACTAAGTTAGCAATAGTCTTCATCCTATTTGTATATTTATATACAAAGTCAACTTATTTATTTATTTATTATTTATTTATTAATCATACTTTTATACCGCACCATCTCCCGTAGGACTCAGGGCGGTTCACAGGCATATTAAAAACAATATAATAAATAAGCGTTAAAAACCAGTTAAAACTAAATATTATCATAGCCAAATCACTAAAAACGATAAAAAGCCCATTAAAAAACCCTTAAAATTTAGTTAAAACATTTTATTCTTAGAATAGTCCAGCGCGCTGAAATTATAAAGTCTTCAGTTCACGTCTGAAGGTCCAGAGGTCGGGGAGTTGTCGTAATCCCGGAGGAAGCTCGTTCCACAGGGCTGGTGCCACCACAGAGAAGGCCCTCCCCCTTATTGCCCCCAACAATCTGGGTCCCCATTTTACCTACCTTATAAAGGATGGAAGGCTGAGTCAACCTTGGGCCTGGTGGGACTAGAACCTGCAGTAATTGCAAGCAGCTGCTGTTAATAACAGACTGCATTAGCAGTCTGAGCCACAGAGGCCCCTGTGGCTCAGACAAGCTTGGTCTGCGGCATAGTATGTTCAGGCAGAATGGGTGCTAATGTGGCATGGTCGCAGTCAGCTGTACCCTTGGAAGTGTGAGCAATCATACCAATGTGGAATAACCAGTTTAGTTAAACCCACAAGACAGGGGTTGATTGATTGATTGATTGATTGATCAAATTTATATGACCACCCCATGCAAAGTCATTCTGGGCAGCATACAACAAAGCAATAAAAGCTGTCAATAAGGAAGACAGTGATTGTTTAAAACCTTTATATAATAATTAAAAAGAATTAGATGTTACAAGAGCAGAACTAAAACCAGAAAAGAGAATGATAGACGGAGGGATCTTAATAGTGACAGAGCAAGCTCATGAGTTCACCTGCCTCCTGGGCTCCCTTTATTTACAGAGTAGATGGCAGCTGTGACTAGGGGGGTCCTTTGCAGAGGTTTGTGTTGTGTCCCTGCTCTGCTCACAGTTATTCACTGCCTTTTCACCACATGGCCCCAAAGGAGGTGGTTCGCAACTTGGCGTCCTCCTGGATGGACGGCTGTCCTTTGATGAACATCTGGCGGCCATCTCCAGGAGGGCCTTTTACCAAGTCCGCTTGGTCCGCCAGTTGCATCCCTTCCTTGACCGGGATGTCTTATGCACAGTCACTCACGCTCTGGTTACGTCTCGGTTGGATTACTGCAATGCTCTCTACATGGGGCTGCCCTTGAAGTGCACCCGGAGGCTGCAGTTAGTCAGAATCTTGACTGCAGTAGTAATGGGAGCCGCTCGTGGCTCCCACGTAACACCACTGCTCCGTAGTCTGCACTGGCTTCCTGTGGTCTTTCAGGTGCGCTTCAAGATTTTGGTTACCACCTTTAAAGCGCTCCATGGCTTAGGACCCGGATACTTACGAGACCACCTGCTGTTACCCTATGCCTCCCACCGACCCGTACGCTCTCATAGAGAGGGTCTCCTCAGGGTGCCGTCCGCCAAACAGTGTCGGCTGGCGGCCCCCAGGAGTAGGGCCTTCTCTGTGGGAGCATCGACGCTCTGGAATGAACTCCCCCCTGGCTTACATCAAGTGCCTGATCTTCGGACCTTTCGTCGTGAGCTAAGAACATACTTATTTATTCAAGCGGGACTGGCATAATAGTTTGATTTTAAATTGGGATTTTATTAATATTCTTAAATATTTTAAATTTAATTTTAATTATTAGCCGTTTTTGTAATTTTGCTATGTTTTAATTTGTTTTAATTGTACATATTTTGCATTTTATCTCCGGCTGTACACTGCCCTGAGTCCTTCGGGAGAAGGGCGGTATAAAAATTTAATAAATAATTAATAATAATAATAAATAATAATTAATGGACTACTGTAATGCCCTCTACATGGGGCTGCCCTGAACAGCATTTGAAAGTTTCAACTGGTGCAAAATGGGGCAGTTGCAGGCAGTTCTATGTGCTTCTAGAACACAGCATGTTACACAGCTGCTCCATGAAGTATCTATGGAGATTCCCAGTCATCCAGGTTGTCCCAGGTTGTCCTTTTTTTCAAGAGGCAACTGGACTTTTAGGTTTTTCTTTGAAGATGTTGCACTTCTCATCCTGATACCTGCCTTGCCTTGCAGGCTCATTTCTGTGACTGCTTGCCGCCACTCACATGCGTTGCCCTTGGCCTCCATTTTGCCATCAGAGGGCCTTCTGGAAAGGCCTCCGCAGCCAATAACAGAGCTCCAACTTGATCTGGAGCTCTGTTATCAGCTGCAGAGGGCCTTCTGGAAGGTCTCTGACAGCAAAACGGAAGCTGGGAGGGGGTATGTGCCACGTACATCTATCTGGAGTCCCTTTCTCAGCTGCAGAAGGCTTTCTGGAAGGCCTCTGATGGTGAAATGGAGGCCAGGAGCAATGCGTGTAAGTGGCAGCAAGCAGCCACCGAAAAAGTGAGCTGGCAGCGAATCCTGCTGGATGGGGCTGTGGGTGCTGCCACCTGAGGTGAGTCAGTAATTAGACAACCCCGAAAATAAGACCTGGTGCATTTTTTGGTGGCAAAAATATATAAGAACAGGTCTTATTTGTGGGGGAAATGTGGTAATATACAGTGTATAATATAACACTGAGATAATAGTAATATATTTATTTATTTATTTTATTTATTTATTATTTAAATTTGTATACCGCCCTATCTCCCAAAGGGCGGTTCACAGGCATTATCAATAGTAGTAGAAATATAAGACAATATATGCGGAAAGAACTCATAGATTTATGTTTCTATCTTTCAATTTTGTATCTTGGATAATTTTTTTAAAATGAAACATTTCCCCAACCCTTATAAGGGTATATAAACATCTGCCTGTCCAGGATTCAGTGCTATTGTGGATATTTTGAGAGAGAGAGAGAGAGAGGGAGGGAGGGAGGGAGGGAGAGAGGGAGGGGGGAGATTTCCCATAGAAAAGAAAAACTAGGAGTCACAAACCCTGGGTAGGCATGAGTGGGGATCATGTGACTAGATGGGTGTGAGTGATGTTGAGTTGGCCATGCCCACCCAGGCTTTGTAGTTCCCAGTGTTTTTTTTTCTGTGGGACATGGGTCCAAATGTCTCTCTGAGAGTTTAAGGTTGCAGACCCCTGTCTATATTAACTTGTACGGAAGTGACCATATGTTTTCTTCCTTTCCTACTAAATTTTCCTCATGAGGTGACTTCTATTGTTCAGATCTGGCCTCAGCACTATAACGCAGCATTTGGGGAGAAAGATACAACTCAGTAGACCAGCTGCAGAGGCCAAGATGGAGAAGATCTCCACGGCCACCATGAACTTCCCTTTGGTGCTCAGATAGGTGGGGAGAAAGGAGACCCAAACGCTGCAGAAGACCAGCATGCTAAAAGTAATGAACTTGGCTTCATTAAAGCTGTCCGGTAGCTTCCTGGCCAGAAAAGCCACTATGAAGCTGATGAGACTCAGCAAACCCATGTAGCCCAGGACAGCATAAAACATGATGGCTGAACCTTCATTGCATTCAAACACGATTTCTCCCTTCACAGAATGAAAGTCCAAATTAGTAAATGGGGGGGAGATTGACAGCCAGGAGGCACAAAGAGCTGCTTGCACAAGGGGACAGGCCAGGACTACAATCAGCTGCTTCCCCAAGAGTTTTCTCGCACTGTTTCCTGGCTTAGTAGCCATGAAGGCCAGAACTACAGTCAGAGTTTTTGCCAACACAGAGGAAATGGCCGTGGAGAAGACGATGCCGAAAGTGGTCTGTCGGAGGAGACAGGTGAGGTTCCTTGGCTGCCCGATGAAGAGGAAGGAGCAGAGGAAGCAGAGCAGGAGTGAAACCAGGAGGATGTAGGTGAGATTACGGTTGTTGGCCTTGACGATGGGTGTGTTGCGGTGTTTGATGAAGGCTGCCAACACAAGGATTGTGATCAAAGAGAAGACAAGAGCTAGACAAACTAAAATGAAGCCAAGTGTTTCCTCATAGGAGAGATAGTTCCTGGTCTTGGGAATGCACAGGACGTGGTTCTTGCTGGGGTGTTGGTCTTCTGGGCAGGGGATGCACTGAGCCGCATCTGGAAAAACAGGCACCAGCTGACATTAGACGGAGAACCAGGGATTATCTTTGAGGGAATTGTTTTTCCAATGAAAGAAGTGAAATGCCTTACATGCCCCATCTCTTTACTTCTGCTGCACACAACACAGAAGGATCCAGTGGAATCAGCAACTAAGAACTTCTCAGGAGTAATTATATAATGAATTAATTGATTTGTTTTATTTCATTATTACATTTTGAAATTCCCATCTCCCACATCGAGGGACTCTGGGCAGTGTTCAATAAAATATTAAAACATATAAACCAGGGGTGAAATACCTTCCCTACCGGTTTGGAAGTGCGTGTGCCATGCCCATCCTCTTGCTTTGCTTGCGCGTGGGGACATGCATCACATGCGATTTTGGACCCTCTGCACATGCGCAAAGCCTTCTGCGCATGTGCAGAGGGTAAAAAACAGGTTACTTCCGGGTTAAAACCAAACTTTATTTGCATATGCACAGGATTAGGTTGCATGTGCGCAACCATCTCATCCTCCCCCGTCCCACTGGACCCAAGAAGGTTACGGACCGCTGCTTTAGGAAACAGGTTAAAAATACTCTTCTGGACTTTTGGGGAATGGGTTTTAGTAGAAGGCAGAAGCAAATTTGCAATGACTTAATGGATGATTTTAATAAAACTATAGTAAACCACCCCTAGAGTGTTTTGAGTAGGCAGGCTAACAATAATTATAATAAATAAATTAATAAACGACAACTCCCAGCAGCCCTAGGAAGCTTGGCCAACGATAAGAGATGATGGCGGTTCTAATTTAGTTATTATCCAGAATTCCACCGATGTCCAGGTGGGTGGGTGGACTCTCATGTTGCCGCCGCTACCGGTTTTCCCGAACCAGTGTGAACCAGTAGCATTTCACCCCTTCATAAAAACTAAAACTGCTGCTAACAAATTAAAGGATCCATTCAACTTTAAAGTTCTGAATGACGTCCATGTTGATTTGTTCAACTGATTTGCCACCTCATATTGTCTATCATTCCTTCCCAGGCAGCCACGCCAGAACTCTTCATTCCTGATTATTTATTTTTATTTTTATTCATTTATTTATTTAGTTTGTCAAACACGTATGAGATAACAGGAATAAGTATAAACATGGATATTAATACAGGAAATGGGGACAAATAAATGGGGACATTAGGACAGGGATGGAAGGCACGCTGGTGTGCTTATGCAGGCCCCCTTACAGACCTCTTAGGAATGGGGTGAGGTCCACAGTAGACAGTTTAAGGTTAAAGTTATTGGGGGGGGGGGTTTGAGGATGTAACAACAGAGTCAGGTAGTGCATTCCAGGCATTGACCACTAACTTGCCTGTTTGATTAGAAATGGTCCCTTCTGGGCAAGAAACACATCCGTAGCAACAAGAATGCTTCCCCTCTGCAACTTTCCTGGCTTGTCCTGGAAGGCAGCTCTTCACACATCGGGAGAAAGGCTTTGTCTGAAAGGAGAGTGAGATTAGCTTTGAGATGGAGGGGTTAAAAATGTTCAGCTTGGCTTCGGGATCTGCGTAAAAGGAGCCCCTCTTCTTCATTCGTCAGAATAGCATTTCCATCACAACAACCTGATCCTTCCTCTCAGCTTTCCTGAACCCTGGAAACAACATCTACTTCCCACCTGGTTGGCCCACACAATGGCATCGGGGTTGATGCTGAAACCTCCAGCTGAAGGACCCTTCAGATTGACCCATCCGACTTTCTGTCGAAGGATGGTCATGTTTGCAAAGACGACCCAGTTGAGGATATCAAATCCTGCATATTTCATCCCAGTTTCTGTAAAGGAGACTTCCTCCCCAGCGGAGTTGTTGAAAAGGACGTTTCTCAAGAAGGCATGCATCTGGAATGGCAAAACAACCAAACAAACAAAGTCCATGGAAGTGAAGAGATTTTATATCAAAGTTACAATTAAGCTGTAGATTGAGGCAAAACTCTATTTCTGGAACTGCTAGATATTCAACTTCAAGGACTGAAGCTACAACTTATTCCTGAGGAAAACTAGGTGCTTGGAAATATAAATGAGTCAAACTCTGGTGCCAAATGACTTACCTGCAGAAGTTGTGAATGCTCCAACACTGGAAATTTTAAGAAGAAGATGCACGCGCTCACAACCTGTGAACCCTTTGTTAAAGTAACTGCAGCCCACATCTGGTTACCTGCCATGGCTTCACAGAGAGCAGGTGGGGCTTCTTTCTGCCCCTCTTCAGTGCCCATCGTGATTCCAACATATACACAACATGTAATGCGTGTGCCACAGAATAGGCAGCATTGTAGACACTGTAGCTGAAACCGGTCATCTTTCCATCAAAGACGGAGGCTGGGAGGGTGTCCAGGTTCTCTTCTCCTGCGCAAACCCTTCGGCCATCATTTGAGGACAGACCTGCCTTCAAAACCTGACAGTCAAATACAATTTCCCACCAGCTGGGCAGAAAGACGTCTCCATGGGGTTCGTGTGGATTCAGAGCCCAGAGATAATCTTTGAATCCTGGCACCGGGTTTGTGTGAACCGTGAAAGACAAAGCGCCATGGAAGGATTTTAATTTCCCCCACTCGTAGTGGTAGCCAATCGCTGAAAATTCCCATTGGGTGGTCAGGATCCAAACCTTCCCAGAAGAAGTGTGGTTTTCTTCTTCATAATAGGAGAGGGATATTAAAAGGCTTTGCAGAGCACTTGAAA
This sequence comes from Ahaetulla prasina, assembly GCF_028640845.1. Classification (NCBI taxonomy): domain Eukaryota; kingdom Metazoa; phylum Chordata; class Lepidosauria; order Squamata; family Colubridae; genus Ahaetulla; species Ahaetulla prasina. The sequence goes on along the minus strand of NC_080539.1, from coordinate 375,011,880 downwards.
CCCCGGAGATAATCACAACCTGAGCATCACTCTTCAAAATTGTCCAAAGCACATCTATTTGTCTGCTGTTCAATTCATTGAATATTAAGATCTGGGGCAAGATCTGTTTTACAAATTGTATGCAGATGTCATTCTGGGCGAGGGTGGCGTCAAAAATCCGGATGAAATGGTCACTGCTCTCTGACTTTTGAACAATGATCCCAATCCAGTTCCAGTGGAAATAGAGAAGGAGCCGGACAATGGCTGCATTCTGTAGGTGATACTGGGGATCAATCTGGTAGAAGGTGGGGAACTGAGTCTTATCCCTCAAAACAGGGTCAGAGAAGCGGTAACCTAGCTGAAGGGAGGGTGGAGTTGAAGGAAAAAGAAGAGGTTAAGGAAGGACATTGGTATTCTTCTGTCCCCCCACCTCACATAGCAAGACACACAAGCAAACGACGTCTACCAGTAATTTATTTTTACAAGCCGACCTGAATCCCTTTAGCAGATAAAAGTTCTGGCAGCTAGTTTCCAAATGCCTGCCAAGTTTCTTATCACCTCTAGAAACAGGAGTCAGCGTATCTGTAGTCTATTGCTGGGGCAACCAAGGGTTCAAAGAGTAGTCAGAAGTCATCCACAAAGTCCTAGCCTTAATTCTGAAAAATATCCCATCCGAAGCTCACGATATGCAATTTTTGTCCATCACAGGGCCTGCAGAGCAACCCCACCCACTTTTATCCCCTTTGGGGCATGGCTCAATGATTCAACAATCTCTGGCCCTTCCCCACCTCTTCCTTTGCTGCGCACACCTCTCCCTCTGACGCTGCCTGGGATCAATCCAAGACTGATCTTCATCAACTCCTTATTAGTGGGTGCTCCGACATGCCTTCCTCCTGGACTTCAGCTGGAACCTGAGGTGTTGCCAGAAAGGAGGGTCCTGGAGAGGGAGGCCTTGTCAGCTCCTCCCCATCACTTTCAGAGTCATCTTCCTCTGTGAGGACAGGCTCAGGAGCCAGAGTCACAACAGGTATCTTATTTTTTATTACTAACCTCAAACTAACTAGACTGGCAGGTATCCTATTCTAGATCCCAATCCCCACAACTTTGCATCTTCATGAGATAGTATAGTATAGTCTTTATTGTCATTGTACATCCTATATACAACAAAATTGGTTGTTGTTTCCTTCCGGTCACAGAATTGAGTGTGCGAGTTGTTGGCAGGAATCACACAAGGCAGAATTTACAGCATTCCCCCTTTCATCATGTTGTGTGTCTAAGTACCTGAGAAACCTTGAAATTGCCAAACACAGTGGCCATCTGGTATGAAGTTCTGGAGCTGAGACCCCCAAGGACAGAGAGAAGATCGTCCTCTGTGTCACACTTATAGTTAGGAAACAATTTTCCCCGGCTGGAGAGCAGAGACAGGCTGACATCTGGAGTCATGCTTGCATAATGGTTCTCTTCATAGATGCGGAAGCCCAGGGTGATGTTGGGGAGAAGTTGTGGGTCTTTGTTGATCTCCTGAATTGCAAATGCCAAGGCCAGGACGTGTTGGTAGTTCTTGGGAACAGGTCTTTGTTGCAAGTGTTAGAGGACAAAAATTAGACAGGAGCAGGAGGGAGGTTTTAGTTAAGAAAGCATTATCAGGACTCTAGTGGTTAATCTCAGAACAGATCTATACAAATTAGTTGATTTATGTTACTGGTGTCAGAAAACAGGGTTGCTGTCAATCAGTTGATCCTGTTCTTACTGTCAACAGTGTATGGCAAATCCTCTTCTCCCTCTCTCTGCAGGACATTTAAGTGAGTTATAATTTATAGCATGAGCTCAGTTCAAGTCAGTATTAGCTGGAAGAACTGGGGATAGAGTTGGATTCATATAGTATATGCAAATACAAACAAGATATGAAAAAGATGCTAAACTATATGGTTTTTACTTAGAAAAAAACAGAGTTGGATAGGATACTCACGGGAACAGAGGATAAATTAATTTTAAAAATTGACAATTTTCTACTTGGCATTAAGTTAAAGAACAAGTAAAGGAAACAATGATCACTTGGGCAAAGAATTTTGGATATTCAGTTGATCTAGACAAATGGCAACAGTTATGGGAAAGGAGCTATAAATTAACAATGTCCGCTGCATATAAAGAAAACCAATATAAAATGTTTTATAGATGGCATATGCCCCCTGAGAAACTGGCAAAAATGTTTAAAGATATTTCAGCTAAATGTTGGAAATGTCACAAGTTACCAGGATCTTATTATCGTATGTGGTGGACACGCCCAGAAGCTAAAAACTATTGGAATAAAATTAAGACACGGTTAGAAGAAATTACACAACATATTGATTTAAAACCGGAGCTGTTCCTATTGGGTATCCTCCCAGAGAAAATTAGTAAAGAAAATATTTACTTGATTATACATGTAATAACAGCAGTAAGGATTGTTTTTGCACTAAATTGGAAAGCAGAGAAAATACCTCTGGAAGGGGAAGTTATAAAAAAAAATTAGACTGTGCAGAAATGAATAGATTAACTTTGATGATAAAAGAAAGAGAGAACTCAGAATATTTTAAGACATGGGATCAATTTTACCATTAGTTAGAAAAAAGATATAGATAAGCAAACTAACAAGTTATGTAAGAAAATGGTATAATCAGAATATTGTACTTGTAGAAAAAATTGTAACAGATTAACTGAAAATGAAGATAGAAGAAGCAATAAAAAGATGAAGCCAAGGAGAAAACAACGAGATGTCACATGGAAGAAATGACTGATGTATTAAATATTTGTGTATAAAATAAAAAAGAAAATTTTCAAAAAAATTCAAGTCAGTATTGACTTTTTCAAAATGAACTTTTCAGTCCAGTCGAGGAAATGTGGCTGATCCTCTTGATAAAACCACACATTTTATTATATCCAGTCATGGAAATATTAAAAGCTGACGTCTTCTGTCCTATGTCCCCAAACATTTCCCCCCAATCTGGCACCCTATCATGTTCTCAGACTCCTTCTGAATTAGGTTTTGGCTTTATAAACCCAATAAATTATGTTAAATTGAATGTCTGATCAGGTTGCCTTTTTCTGGCTAGAAATGATGATGCCAATATATCAGGATGGCTCGAGTTAGAAAAAAACAGTTTTAGTGTCTCAGAACATAAAACTCTTTCTGTTGGGGTTCTCCAAAGAAGATCGCTCCACTGACCTAGAAGTACTAGGTTTAACAAGAGATTGGTGGGAAGGCAGACTTGGTGGGACAAAAGACAGACCCTCATTACGTGAAATGTAACATAGGCATGAAGGATCTCAAAGGTGCTTTTTTTCAGGAGGTGACTGGATTTTCTTTTGAAGACATAACATAACATAACATAACAACAGAGTTGGAAGGGACCTTGGAGGCCTTCTAGTCCAACCCCCTGCCTAGGCAGGAACCCTACACCATCTCAGACAGATGGTTATCCAACATTTTCTTAAAAATTTCCAGTGTTGGAGCATTCACAACTTCTGCAGGCAAGTCGTTCCACTTATTAATTGTTCTAACTGTCAGGAAATTTCTCCTTAGTTCTAAGTTGCTTCTTTCCTTGATGAGTTTCCACCCATTGCTTCTTGTTCTACCCTCAGGTGCTTTGGAGAACAGCCCGACTCTCTCTTCTTTGTGGCAACCCCTGAGATATTGGAACACAGCTATCAAGACATTTCACTTCTCATCCAAGAAGCTTCTTCAGCTCTAAGAAGATAGTGGGGAATGGAAGGATTTCAACTTCTTGCAGACAGCTGGTCATTTAGAGGATTGTTGAAGCACTTGGAAAAAAATGCAGACCACAGGAACCAGGAGCACCGCTCAAGTGACCCTGAGGACACAGATAAAGCCTCCAAGTGCTTCAACGACCCTCTAAAAAGGATGCAAATGACCAGCTGTCTGCAAGGACTAGAAACCCTTCCATTCCCCACTATCCTGTCACAGCTGAAGAAGAAAACTTCTTCAAAAGGAAAAAAAATAACAAGAAAGTCCAGTTGCCTCCTGAAAAAAGTAGGGTTGTTTTGGGACAACCCTGACCCAGATAACTGAGAATCTCCACAGACTTTTAAGCATGAAGGATGGAGTTACAAATCGTCAGAGTAGTGGGATGGGAAGATGAAATTCAATGCAGCAATAAGATAAGAGGACCTTAGCATTATTTCTCCCCAAGTTCAGCCCAAATTGTCTTCTACGCAAAGTGCACTTTTCTTTAGAGGAACATGGAGAAAAAGGTTGACTCCCTTGTGTGACAAGCGATTCTTCACCAGAGGGCTTGAGGGCTTGAGAAGGGATAAGAGGGAGATTGATTGATCAAAGGGAATCAATTTGCCCTAAATAGGAAGACTTCATATCAACAGAGGCTGGGTGGGATTTAAATCTGCCCCATCTTTAAGTCTGCCCTTTCCACATTGCCCCAAGGAAAAAAGACAATCAAGGAAACACTTACAGAGAAAGGCTATCCCAATCTCTAGGAGGCTCATGTGGGAGCTGTAGAACTATAGTGAGGGAGAGAGGTAGGTTCCCACCGATAGTAAGATCTCCAGGTTTGTAATAGTCTTTTTGTTCTTGGAAAGGTCTCCTCCAGAAGCAGTTTGGCCTCAGGTCCATCTGGACAGCTGCAGGCAAGGTCCAAAGCAACACTAAGAGTAAAATCATTGGTCTCTGAAGGAGCCTTTTTTTTCCTAGAGCAAGTCAGAGGAGGGTCTTGCAGGAACTGTGATGCTCTGGTGACTTCAGACGGTTCATGTGGAGTTTTCATTCTTCATGATAAGCATTCATCTAAGCACCAACTGTAAAGGGACCCTGCTATAGCATTCGGAGCTTGTAGATAAACATGTTTTCACCATGTAACCTGTTTAGGGTAGATTAATATGTGGAAATCCACTGAGACGAAGCAAGAATTACTAGCATTTGAGGAATCCCGGGAGAGGGAAATTATCCCCATAACACTGGAGTAATTTTGTCATTTTGACAGGATTTCTGAAACCACAATTCTGTCAATTGGACAACTGACTGAGGTAAATGTTGTTCCAGATGCTTTCTCAGATGGAGCCGAGAGCCAGAAGAGAAAAATGAAGAAGGGCCTCAAGGAACAAACCGAAGAGACAAACTGTGATTGGAGCTTTAGAATTGGACAAGAATTTGGGGTCACCTAGTCTGATCCCCGTAATGTAGGATACACACGAGGCAAACTCTTTTAATTTTCTGAGATCTCTATGGAATTGATTGTTTCTGCTGCCACCACCAAACTCTTTCCAGATTAAAAAACTCCCTGGGACTCACAACATCCAGCCAGTAAACACTCAGCTGCATTCAGTTGCCCAGACTCCACCCCACAAGGTATTATGGGGTCATTTCCTTACTCCTGGGGGAAAGATACTGCAAAATCTCCATTCCCACCTCAGCCAGAGGTGGTATTTGCTGGTTCTTTGAACTACTCAAAATTTCTGCTACCGGTTCTCCAAACTACTTAAAATTTCCACTGCCAGTTCTTTGAACTACTCATAATTTCTGCTACTAGTTCTCCAGAACCTGTCAGAACCTTCTGGATTTCACCCCTGCCTCAGAGACAATTCAACACATAGTGGCAGGCAGGGATAGCATACACTGAATGGCACGACCAAGTAGTTGGTGTTGTACATAGTGTATGAGTTAAACCTCTCCAAGCCCAGATGTGATATTCCATACAAAGTTGTGGAGAATAACATTGTTAAAATACATATTTAATTCTATGTATTTTAACAGCAGCCAGGATTCTATACACACAATATTGGAAAAATGAAGAACCCTACTGATATAATCCAAAAAATACTGGAATGTGCAGAAATGGATAGGTTAACCCTAAAAAGAAGTTGGAGAAGGAGAAGGAGAAGGAGAAGGAGAAGAAAAGAAGAAGAAGAAGAAGAAGAAGAAGAAGAAGAAGAAGAAGAAGAAGAAGAAGAAGAAGAAGAAGAAGAAGAAGAAGAAGAAGAAGACTTGGAATATTTTATGACTTGGGATTTTTTTACAAATGGCTAGTTGCTAGAGACAGAGGTTAGATGAGTGGATTTATGTGAAAATATGGACTACATGGGAAAGAAAATCTGATTAGTAAATACTTTGATGCAGGGGTGAAATCCACCAGGTTCTGACAGGTTCTGGAGAACCGCTAGTGGAAATTTTGAGCAGTTCAGAGAACCAGCAAATACCACCTCTCGCTGGCCACAGAGTGGGGTGGGAATGGAGATTTTGCAGTATCCTTCCCCTGCCATGCCCGCCAAACCATAGCTACCAAGCCACACCATGCCCACCAAGTCACACCCACAGAACCAGTAGTAAAAAAAATTGAATTTCACCACTGCTTTGATGGTTATATAATTGATATCAATATGGAAGATTGTATACTTTTTAATAACGATCGATATTATCTAATTTGTTTTTGAGACAACCAGGAGCAAAATACAGGACACAGAGAATTTGTCATTACAAACTGTGGTTTATATACAAGACTTCCATATACAGAAATATATATGGTAGGCACATACTAGGCAAGCAATCAGTCTTCAACTCTACACAGAGAACTACAATGCAGATACAACACAACAGCTTTTTTCAGCTGTTTAGTAGTATCCATTTTATCTTTCGACCAACTATATACATGTACATTTTGTTTCTTACTTACATATTCATATAATCACTACGTAATATACATACCTACTACACATTAAAGATTGCATTTCACTATAATACAGTATCTTCTCTTATACCATACATTATACATTAATTTTAGATTTCTTTTCCAGCCAATTATACCATCTGTTCCATGTTTCATAGTAAATCATTTCCTCTCTGTCTTTAAGTTCCATCATTAACTTATCTGATTCTGCACACTCTAGCACCATTTCATCATTTCTCATTTCATGATCTTGATTTACAACCTTACAGCGGCTGGCCAGCTTTAAATATTCATTATCCTGACATGATGCTTATAGAATAGAATAGAATAGAATAGAATAGAATAGAATTTATTGGCCAAGTGTGATTGGACACACAAGGAATTTGTCTCGGTGCATATGCTCTCAGTGTACATAAAAGAAAAGATACGTTCATCAAGGTACAACATTTACAACACAATTGATGATCAATATATCAATATAAATCATAAAGATTGCCAGCAACAAGTTATAGTCATACAGTCATAAGTGGAAAGAGATTGGTGATGGGAACTATGAAACGATTAATAGTAGTGCAGATTCAGTAAATAGTTTGACAGTGTTGAGGGAATTATTTGTTTAGCAGAGTGATGGCCTTCGAGAAAAAACTGTTCTTGTGTCTAGTTGTTCTGGTGTGCAGTGCTCTATAGCGTCGTTTTGAGGGTAGGAGTTGAAACAGTTTATGTCCAGGATGTGAGGGATCTGCAAATATTTTCACGGCCCTCTTCTTGATTCGTGCAGTATACAGGTCCTCAATGGAAGGCAAGTTGGTAGCAATTATTTTTTCAGTTATATTTTAACACTTTGGATACTTAGAAAACACACTGTTAAATATAGAAATGGAATTTGGGATACAAAAGGAATAAAAATTTTATTGTTTTTTTATTGCAATGTCCTTCCTGTCAAAGACTACTTCAGCTTTAATTGCAATAATACAAGAGCAACCAATAGATTTAAACTTAATGCTAACCGCTTTAATCTAGATTGCAGAAAATATGACTTCTGTAACAGAATCATCAGTGCTTGGAACACTTTACCTGACTCTGTGGTCTCTTCCCATAATCCCCAAAGCTTTAACCAAAAACTTTCTACTATTGACCTCACCCCATTCCTAAGAGGACCATAAGGGGCGTGCATAAGCACACAAATGTGCCTACCGTTCCTGTCCTATTGTTTTTCTTTTTCTTCTTCATATATATATATGTCTTTGGTTGTGAAGTGTCTTGGCGACGTTTCGACGAAGTCTCATTCGTCATCTTCAGGCTTCAGCTTCGTGCTTCTGGGAGCAATGTGTGATCGCAGCTGTTTCTTCCTTTTAACTGCTAGTGGGGGTTTGAACTGATTGGGTGGGAGCTTGGCTGTGCTCTGATTGGATGGGGGTTTTTCTGTGCTCTGATTGGCTGGGGTGTGTCCTGTGTTGGTGGGGGCTTGGTTGTGCTCAGTTTAGTCTGTGCTGTTGGGTGTTTTGAGCTGGTGAGCTGCATAGCTGTTGTTTGGCTTTGTGGTCGTGCTACATCTTCATAGTGGGTGTCAGTCTGCTGCATGAATGGATTGGAGGGGTTTGAAATGGCTAATGTTGCAGCTGCGGTCTGGCTTCTGGTCCTTGGTCGTGCTTCATGATCAGTGTGGGTTTGGGTCTGCTTTCTGGGTGGATGTGCGGTGGTGACATCCTGTGTGGACCTTGTGAGTGTGGGTCTGGTGTCATTCCTCGTGTTAGGGACTCGTTTGTCAATAAGGGTGGGTTTCCAAATGGCTGGTAGGCGGGAGGTGTCATCTCGTTTGTTCATGCTGTGTGGGCGTTTTTCTATCTCAATGGCTTCTCTGATTATTCTGTTGTTAAAGTGTTCAGTTTTGGCGATAGTTCTGGTCTTTTTAAAGTCAATATCATGTCCTGTGACTTTAAAGTGTTGGACCAGGGAAGAAGTTGGTTCCTCTTTTTTGAATGAGTTCTTGTGTTCTTCAATGCGTGCACTTATTCTTCTGTTGGTTTGTCCAATGTATGTGGTGGGGCAGGCGGTGCATGGGATTTCATATACTCCTTGATTTTCTAACTCAATTTTGTCTTTGGGGTTTCTTAGGATGGTGGATATTTTTCTGTTTGTGCAGAATGCTGTCTTGATGTTGTGTTTGTGGAGGATCTTGCTGATTCTGTCTGTGGTGCCTTTTATATATGGGAGGAGGGCTGTGCCGTTTTCTTGTTCTCTGTCTTGGATTTTAGTGGGGGTTCTTTTGGATTAGCTTGGTAATCTTATTTCTTTGGAATCCATTGGATGTTAGTACGTTAGTGAGAGTGTCTAGTTCGGTTTTAGGTGTTGTTCATCAGCTAAGCATTTTGTTCTGAGATGAGTGTCTTGGCTACGGAGTTGATCTGTGCTGGGTGGTGGTGTGAGAGTGCGTGCAGATAGCGGTTTGTGTGTGTTTTCTTCTGGTAGATGGTGTGTCCTAGGGAGCCATTGGGTTTCTGTAGACTAAGACATCTAGGAAGGAAGTTGGTTATTAACTTCTGTTTCCATGGTGAACTGTATTTTGGGGTGTAGGCTATTGAGGTGTGTGAGGAAGTTGTCAAGTTTTCTTTCCGTGTGGCCAGATTATGAAGGTGTCGTCTACATATCTGAGCCAGAGTTTGGGTTTGTGATCAGATTTTCTAGAGCTTGGGTTTCAAAGTGTTCCATGTAGAGATTGGCAATGACAGGTGAGAGGGTGATCCCATGGGTGCTCCTTCTACTTGTTTGTATTTTGTCCATTATAGATGAAGTATGTGTTGGATAGGCAGTGGTTGGTCAGATCTAGGATGTGCTTGGGGGGGTTATATTTGTTTTGGATAGCTGTCAAGGCTTCTTTGATTGGCACTTGGGTGAAGAGGGATATGACATCAAAGCTCACGAGTAGGTCGCTGGGCTGTAAGTTTTGTTTCTTTATGATCTCTATGAACTGGAATGAGTTTTTTACGTGTGAGGTGATGGATTCTGCATAGGTCTGTAGTTGTTTGTCGAGAATTTTGGCTAGGTTTTGTAGAGGTGAGCCTATGGAGCTGACTATGGGTCTGAGTGGGGTTCCTTCTTTGTGTATCTTGGGGAGGCCATAGAGCTTAGGGCATCTGGATGATTTCTCTCTGGGAATGATTCTTTGTTGGATTTCTTCGCTGATGGGGGAGGCTTTTATTTTGGATCTAGTGGTTTCTTCTAGGTAGGTGGTGGGGTCTGTTTTGGGGCTTGTATGCAGGGTCTTGGAGTAGGTTAATTTGGTTTGGTAGTCAGATGTGTTCATAACCACCGTGGCGTTGCCCTTGTCTGCTGGTAGGATTATTATGCTGGTATCTTTTTTCAGGTTAAGTAGTGCTGTCTGTTCCTCTTTGGGTAAGTTGCTTTTGGGTGGCTTGCTGGTGCAGAGGATGTTGGAGATCTCGAGTCTGATTTTGTTAGCGTCATGATTGATTTTGGTCAGGCTGGTTTCAACTCCATATAATCTCAGTGGGGATGTATTTTGGGAGTGACTGCAAAGTTGAATCCTTTGGAAAGGACATCGGTTTCAGCTTTGGTGAGGATCCTATCTGAGATGTTATGCACTGTTTGTTTCATGTGTTGCTGTGAGGGTGGAGTTTGTTTTCTGTTCTTGTAGTCTTGAGTTTGTTGGTGTCGTGTCTGTCTTGAGGGTGGTCTGTGTTTCTCTCAGGCGGCAAGTTGTTTAGTTGTCCCAAAGTGCAGGGAGCATCTTGTTGCTGAGTTTGAGGTGAAGTGTGAGGAGATCTTTGTTGATTTGATCTAGGAGGAATCTTTTTGTGTGAAGTTCATTTCTGATTAAGGCCAATTCTGTTCTTTTTAGGATGGTTTGGTGGCTGCAGAGTTGGAGTGGAATTTCAATTGGAAGCATTTGGGATTAAATTTTTTTATTCAGTTTTTATTAGTCAAAGGTTTATACAAATACATATCAGGTATGGTAAATTTTCATTTTCTTATCTAAAATAAAATTTTACTCAAATTTTAACACATACAACAGCCATAAGGCAAGCAGGTGACAGTAGCTAAGTTTGCAAATTTTAATACGTAATAAAGAAGAGTCAAGAATAAACAGAATATCGTACAAAGAGAATAAGGAAAACCAACACAATCCCAAATATCTTTATCACTTCCTAGTTTTGGATCTCAGAACTCTGGGTTCCTCCCAACTCAGGGCAGCAACAGCGGCCGCTTCAGCATGATCTATAACCTCCCTTCTTCAATTCCTGGGTCATCTGATTCCAGGAAGGCTTCCTCCACATAGGCCGTAGCCTCCGCTGTACTGATTTTTTCATGCCTGTCATCAATCCCTCTGGCATCAGCCATCTGAAATCCTTCTGGTACAATTTGCTTGACAAAAATAATATTTCTTTCTTTTTCACGTACCTGTCTGGGAATCTGCCTCAGAATGGCTATCTCCTGCCCTGTAAATCAGTGCCCCACTCCTATGTTTTCTAAATTTTCATCTCTCGTCTCTCTTCTCAAAATCCCCAAAGCTTCAACCAAAAACTCTCTACTGTTGACCTCACCCCATTCCTAAGAGGTCTGTAAGGGACGTGCATAAGAGCACAAGAGTGCCTACCATTCCTGTCCTATTGTTTCCTTTCATTATATCCAATTAATATAGTTATTACATACTTATGCTTATATATATGCTTATATATTATATAGTTATTTTCAGGCTTATGCTTATATATACTGTTGTGACAAATAAAATAAAAAAATAAATAAATTAAGGAAGATACAGGCCATCCAGGGGGGTTAGAGGGGAATTTTTATATATGATATCAAAAACCACAATAGTTGTGTTTGACAGCGGAATGGTATGAACTATTTACGAGAAGCCCTTGTCATGGGGAAAAATAGGTTCAGTTGAACCCTGGGAAGACTGAGTGGCTTTGGGTTTTGGGGCCTTCTAGTTCTAGGACTATACCATCTATGGTGCTAGATGGGGTAGCACAGACCCAGTGTGCAATCTGGCTGTCCTCCTAGACTCACAGCTTAGCTTGAGGATCAAGTGTGCCAAAAACTCAACTTCACTGTCAGGCTGCCTCTGATTATATCTAGGAAAGAATACACCTTGACTTCATTTGCAAATAAAGAAAAGTACTTTTACTAAATACATCATGACTGCAGCAGTATAAAGTTGAATCTGAGACACAATATGGCTAACATTCCATATCCCCCCCATTTGTCCCTCCTCTCCTCAGGAGGTCAGGCTGGTCTGGTCCATTGCCAGCTCCTTCTTGGCCCCTGTGGTAATCTTCTTCTGCAGGTCTCTAGCTGTTGTCCAATCCTTGTGTGTCGAATCACACTTGGCCAATAAAATTCTATTCTATTCTATTCTATTCTATTCTGTTAATCATCTCAGGAATGCAGTCTCTGTTGAAAAAGCCCGCGCTCTAACATTCAACCGTTGATCACCCCTCCCCTTCTGTTATGTCAGACGACACTCTTAAAGGGCCCTCTTCCCTTACCCTGTATAGGGCAGTGATACAGCTTACATCCTTAACTATTTTATATTACAGAAAGAACCCATTACATTCTAACTACTGAATTTAAATTGTACAAAAAATATGTGAGGATTGGAGTGGATGCTGACATTCACCTTGATTCTCAAGTCCATCTACTCTGTAGATTAGCAACAAGAGACACAAACATGTTTTTCACGATCTGATGTTCGGACAACATCTATTGCTAAGAGAGTAGGATGATAGCTTCTCTGTGATTATCAGAACAGTAATTCTTAAAGTGTCCCCTGTGGATTTCAACCCACAAAGATCTTCCAAGGAAAAACCTATTCTGGATTCTCCCTTGGCAGAAGACCTTCCCTTCTCTTTCAAAGAGCTAAGGCCTGCGTTTGGTGAGACTTATCTGATCATATCAGAGCCCAAACACAGATAAGAGAACACATGTTGATATAATATTAGCTTATTGATAGATTAGTCTTTCGACTTTATCATTAAAATAAAATAAAATACAATGCATAGTCTAGTTTCAGATTAAGAAAGATAAGAGATAATAAAGTGATAAAATAAAATGTGTTAATTCAAAGAGACATCAGATACATTCGCTCTGTGTTAACTATGTTAATCTGCTGAGATTTCAAGGGCTACCTACGGGGGCCTCTGGTGGCTCAGACTGCTAAGACAGTCTGTTATTAACACAGCTGCTTGCAATTACCGCAGGTTCTAGTCCCACCAGGCCCAAGGTTGACTCAGCCTTCCATCCTTTATAAGGTAGGTAAAATGAGGACCCAGATTGTTGGGGGCAATAAAAGTTGACTTTGTATATAATATGCAAATGGGTGAAGACTATTGCTTGACACAGTGTAAGCTGCCCTGAGTCTTCGGAGAAGGGCGGGATATAAATGCAAATTTAAAAAAAAATTCTGCTTCGGCACAAACTCTGATTTCTGATGTAGGAAGGAAGGTGACAAGAATGGCTGGGCTTCCTCTCCTGCTGCAGCTGCTGCTTTTCTGGTTCCTGCCTCCAACTTCTGCTAAGAAGATTCAAACCACATGTGTGCCACCAGAGGGTTTCAACTTTCAGAATCCGTGGGAACAGTACAGAGCTGGTGATCTAATTATTGGGGGGAATTTACCCCTGTCAGCTCCTTCGCTCTTCCTTGACCCAGATTTTCAAAAGGACCCACTCCTGCTTATTGATAAATTCTTGTAAGTTTCACCTGGAGGCAAAATATTTGTGTGACTGTTTTCTTTGTTTTGGATTCAGGGACTTCTTTCAGAAATTATAATAATGATATAATGAAGGGAACAATAGGACAGGAACGGTAGGCACTTTTGTGCTCTTATGCATGCCCCTTATAGTCCTCTTAAGAATGGGGTGAGGTCAACGGTAAGACAGTTTTTGGTTGAAGATTTTGGGATTTTGAGTAGAGACTATGGAGTCAGGTAATGAGTTCCAAGCATTAACAACTCTGTTGCAGAAATCATATTTTCTGCAATCAAGTTTGAAGTGGTTGACATTAAGTTTGAATCTAGTTTTTGCTCTTGTAATATTGCGATTGAAGCTGAAGTAGTCTTTTATTTATTTATTTATTTATTTATTTATTTATTTATTTATTTATTTATTTAATTTTGTCATAACAATATACACAAGCATAACACAAAAGATTATATAATATATAAGCATATATATGAGGAGAAACAAGGTAGTATAAGCATATATATATCTAGGGGAAGAAACAATAGGACAGGAACGGTAGGCATGTTTGTGCTCTTATGCACGCCCCTTAGAGTCCTCTTAGGAATGTGGTGAGGTCAACAGTGGATAGATTTTGAATAAAGCTTTTGGGGTTATGAGACGAGACTACAAAGTCAGGTAATGCATTCCAAACATAGATAATTCTGTTACAGAAATCGTGTTTTCTGCAATCTAAACTGGAGCGGTAGACATTAAGTTTAAATCTGTCGGTAGCTCTTGTGTTATTGTAGTTGAAACTGAAGTAGTCATTGGCAGGAAGGACATTACAACGGATGATTCTATGAGCTAAACCCAGGTCCTGTCGAAGGCGACGAAGTTCCAGGTTTTCTAGACCCAGGATATCAAGTCTGGTGGAATAAGGTATTTTATTGGTTACGGAGGAGTGGAGAACAGGAAGGATATTGCAATATTTTACAGGAAGGATATTGCAATAGATGATTTTGTGTGTTAAACACAGGTCATGTCGAAGTCGACGGAGTTGTAAGTTTTCTAATCCCAAGATTTCAAGCCTGGTGGTATAAGGTATTTAGTTGTTTTCGGAGGAGCGAAGAACTCTTCCAGTAAAATATTTCTGGACTCGTTCTATTGTATTTATGTCAGAGATGTGGTATGGGTTCCAGACAAATAATAAATAATAAACAAATTATTGTTCTAGTGATGTCTGCAATGTCTTTGTAAAATTCAGATCTTTGTCCCTTTCTCGAAAAAGAACCAAACTCAAGAAATGGGCTAGGATTCTGAGTCTTTCCAGAAGTCTTTCTCATCAGGATGATTATAATGCATCTAAAAGTAGGGAGGGCAGCACCTTAAAGACTCTGCTGGCTAAGTGAACAATGATGTTCCTTGATGGTAAACTTTTTCGCCACTTGTTCTTACTGTATATTTGCAGGTTCCTGGTTGGTACACAGAGGTCTTCACAGAAGCTGACATATGTTGTTACAGTATCTGTGAGTTCATCCAGGTCTGCAGAGGTATCTTCAAAAATATTCCAATCAGTGCAGTCAAAGCAAGCCTGTAGCTTTAACTTTGCCTTCTCAGTCCATAAAGTTGCTTTATAATATTAATTTGGACACAATATCATGGTAAAGAAAAATCTCAAATCGCAACCCTTTTCCAATGTGGGATACAGCCAAAACCCCTCAATTTTGGAACCAGCATTTCTCATGAATAATATCTTCAGTAAATCTGTGTTGTGACACCCACCCATCCCCCACTGGAGTCTTGTGGTCAGCAATGACCAGACCTGAAGAAGCAGCTCCAAGAATGACACAATCACTAAAGCAAAGGGAAGAAAGCTGGTGGGGGTGATAGAATCATATAAAATTGTCCATGATATTGGAGATGGAGCTTTTCTCCTCTTTCACTAAGCTATACAAATAATCAAAGAAAAGCTTGAGAAAAAAACTCAATGGAACTTGGAATTTTTGCTGTTGCAAACTAAACCAAAAATATGGTGACGCAAACTCTACCAGCAGACACTAGCTTCCTTTAATGTTCCCCAATGATTTTTTTTCTTTCACCGTAGCGTCATACAACCGAAGAACTTTGAGAAGTTCCTGGCCTTGATGTTTGCAGTGAAAGAAGTCAACAAGGATCTGGATCTCCTCCCCAACATCACCCTTGGCTTCCACATCTATGACAATCACCAGACTGAGAGGAATAGTTCTTTATTCAGCCTCTCCCTGATCTCCACACGGGGCCAAATGATTCCAGGTTATAAATGTGACCAGCAGGACAACCTGCTCTCTGTCATTGCGGGTGACAATGCCAAATCCTCAAGGCAGATGGCCTCCATCTTCAGCATCTTCAAGGTCCCACAGGTAAGGGCAATACAATAAGGAATGGACAAACAACAGAAAGACACACAGAAGCCAAGGTTGAACATGAAGTTCTGACAATATGACTTACATAATCCTTCCTATAGTTGAATTTATTTTTATAGTTTATATATCAAGATATATTTTATATTACCACAAATAAATAGAATAGAATAGAATTTTTATTGGCCAAGTGTGATTGGACACACAAGGAATTTGTCTTTGGTGCATATGCTCTCAGTGTACATGAAAGAAAAGATACGTTCATCAAGGTACAACATTTACAACACAAATGATGGTCAATATATCAATATAAATCATAAGGATTGCCAGCAACAAAGTTACAGTCATACAGTCATAAGTGGAAAGAGACTGGTGATGGGAACTGTGAGAAGATTAATATATTGATATACTTTTATATTAATATATTAATATAAATTATATAAATAATATTATATAAATAATATAAATAATATAAATATATATTATATTATATATTATATATATATATATATATATATATATATATATATAATTTTATATATATTATATAATAATATATATATATATATATATACACATATACATACATATATATATATATATTTGTTTTCTGAAGTTTTCGCGGGTGTTTGTATGTAGGTCTTTGGTTGTTGGGTTTTCTCCGTGTAAAATTGGAAGTGTCTTGGCGACGTTTCGAAGTCTCATTCGTCATCTTCAGGCTTCAGCGTGCTTCTGGGAGCAATGTGTGATCGCAGCTGTTTCTTCCTTTTAACTGCTAGTGGGGTTTGAACTGATTGGGTGGGAGCTTGGCTGTGCTCTGATTGGATGGGGTTTTCTGTGCTCTGATTGGCTGGGGTGTGTCCTGTGTTGGTGGGGGCTTGGTTGTGCTCAGTCTAGTCTGTGCTGCAGGGGATTTGAGCTGGTGAGCTGCATAGCTGTTGTTTGGCTTTGTGGTGGTGCTACATCTTCATAGTGGGTCTGCTGCATGTATGGATTGGAGGGTTTGAAATGGCTAATGTTGCAGCTGCGGTCTGGCTTCTGGTCCTTGGTCGTGCTTCATGATCAGTGTGGGTTTGGGTCTGCTTTCTGGGTGGATGTGTGGTGGTGACATCCTGTGTGGACCTTGTGAGTGTGGGTCTGGTGTCATTCCTCGTGTTAGGGGCTCGTTTGTCAATAAGGCGGGTTTCAAATGGCTGGTAGGCGGAGGTGTCATCTCGTTTGTTCATGCTGTGTGGGCGTTTTCTATCTCAATGGCTTCTCTGATTATTCTGTTGTTAAAGTGTTCAGTTTTGGCGATAGTTCTGGTCTTTTAAAGTCAATATCATGTCCTGTGACTTTAAAGTGTTGGACCAGGGAAGAAGTTGGTTCCTCTTTTGAATGAGTTCTTGTGTTCTTCAATCGTGCACTTATTCTTCTGTTGGTTTGTCCAATGTATGTGGTGGGGCAGGCGGTGCATGGGATTTCATATACTCCTTGATTTTCTAACTCAATTTTGTCTTTGGGGTTTCTTAGGATGGTGGATACTTTTCTGTTTGTGCAGAATGCTGTCTTGATGTTGTGTTTGTGGAGGATCTTGCTGATTCTGTCTGTGGTGCCTTTTATATATGGGAGGAGGGCTGTGCCGTTTTCTTGTTCTCTGTCTTGGATTTTAGTGGGGGGTTTTTTTTGGATTAGTTTGGTAATCTTATTTCTCTGGAATCCATTGGATGTTAATACGTTTGTGAGAGTGTGTAGTTCGGTTTTTAGGTGTTGTTCGTCAGCTAAGCATTTTGTTCTAGAGATGAGTGTCTTGGCTAGGGAGTTGATCTGTGCTGGGTGGTGGTGTGAGAGTGCGTGCAGATAGCGGTTTGTGTGTGTTTTCTTCTGGTAGATGGTGTGTCCTAGGGAGCCATTGGGTTTCTTGTAGACTAAGACATCTAGGAAGGGAAGTTGGTTGTTAACTTCTGTTTCCATGGTGAACTGTATTTTGGGGTGTAGGCTATTGAGGTGTGTGAGGAAGTTGTCAAGTTTTCTTTCCGTGTGGCCAGATTATGAAGGTGTAATCTACTATCTGAGCCAGAGTTTGGGTTGTGATCAGATTTTTCTAGTGCTTGGGTTTCAAAGTGTTCCATGTAGAGGTTGGCAATGACAGGTGAGAGGGTGATCCCATGGGTGCGCCTTCTATTTGTTTGTATTTTTGTCCGTTATAGATGAAGTATGTGTTGGATAGGCAGTGGTTGGTCAGATCTAGGATGTGCTTGGGGGGGTTATATTTGTTTTGGATAGCTGTCAAGGCTTCTTTGATTGGCACTTGGGTGAAGAGGGATATGACATCAAAGCTCACGAGTAGGTCGCTGGGCTGTAAGTTTTGTTTCTTTATGATCTCTATGAACTGGAATGAGTTTGTTACGTGTGAGGTGATGGATTCTGGATAGGGCTGTAGTTGTTTGGCAGAAATTTGGCTAGGTTTTGTAGAGGTGAGCCTATGGAGCTGACTATGGGTCTGAGTGGGGTTCCTTCTTTGTGTATCTTGGGGAGGCCATAGAGCTTAGGGCATCTGGATGATTTCTCTCTGGGAATGATTCTTTGTTGGATTTCTTCGCTGATGGGGGAGGCTTTTATTTTGGATCTAGTGGTTTTTTCTAGGTAGGTGGTGGGGTCTGTTTTTAGGGGCTTGTATGCAGGGTCTTGGAGTAGGTTGGTTAATTTGGTTTGGTAGTCAGATGTGTTCATAACCACCGTGGCATTGCCCTTGTCTGCTGGTAGGATTATTATGCTGGTGTCTTTTTTCAGGTTAAGTAGTGCTGTCTGTTCCTCTTTGGGTAAGTTGCTTTTGGGTGGCTTGCTGCTGCAGAGGATGTTGGTGATTTCGAGTCTGATTTTGTTAGCGTCATCGGGGTTGATTTTGGTCAGGCTGGTTTCAACTCCGCATATAATGGTCTCAGTGGGGATGTGTTTGGGAGTGACTGCAAAGTTGAATCCTTTGGAAAGGACATCGGTTTCAGCTTTGGTGAGGATCCTATCTGAGATGTTATGCACTGTTTGTTTCATGTGTTGCTGTGAGGGTGGAGGGGTTTGTTTTCTGGCGTTCTTGTAGTCTTCGGAGTTTGTTGGTGTGCGTGTCTGTCTTGAGGGTGGTCTGTGTTCTCAGACGGCAAGTTGTTTGGATTTGTCCCAAAGTGCGGGTGCATCTTGTTGCTGAGTTTGAGGTGAAGTGTGAGGAGATCTTTGTTGATTTGATCTAGGAGGAATCTTTTGTGTGAAGTTCATTTCTGATTAAGGCCAATTCTGTTCTTTTAGGATGCGTTTGGTGGCTGCAGAGTTGGAGTGGAATTTCAATTGGAAGCATTTGGGGATTAAATTTTCATCGCGGCAGTTTCGTAGGAATGCGAGGTCACATAAAATGGAAGCTCTTTGGACTTCTAGTTTTTCATAGGTCCTGGTCAGATGGTGGATTTCCTCCCCGTAGAGGTGCAATATTTGTTTTCTGAGGTTTTCACGGGTGTTTGTATATAGGTCTTTGGTTGTTCGGGTTTTCTCCCGTGTAAAATTGGAAGTGTCTTGGCGACGTTTCGACGAAGTCTCATTCGTCATCTTCAGGCTTCAGCTTCGTGCTTCAAATATAACAAATATAACCCCCCCAAGCACATACTAGATCTGACCAACCACTGCCTATCCAACACATACTTCATCTATAACGGACAAAAATACAAACAAATAGAAGGCGCACCCATGGGATCACCCCTCTCACCTGTCATTGCCAACCTCTACATGGAACACTTTGAAACCCAAGCACTAGAAAAATCTGATCACAAACCCAAACTCTGGCTCAGATACGTAGACGACACCTTCATAATCTGGCCACACGGGAAAGAAAAACTTGAAAACTTCCTCACACACCTCAATAGCCTACACCCCAAAATACAGTTCACCATGGAAACAGAAGTTAACAACCAACTTCCCTTCCTAGATGTCTTAGTCTACAAGAAACCCAATGGCTCCCTAGGACACACCATCTACCAGAAGAAAACACACACAAACCGCTATCTGCATGCACTCTCACACCACCACCCAGCACAGATCAACTCCGTAGCCAAGACACTCATCTCTAGAACAAAATGCTTAGCTGACGAACAACACCTAAAAACCGAACTACACACTCTCACAAACGTACTAACATCCAATGGATTCCAGAGAAATAAAATTACCAAACTAATCCAAAAAGAACCCCCCACTAAAACCCAAGACAGAGAGCAAGAAAATGGCACAGCCCTCCTCCCATATATAAAAGGCACCACAGACAGAATCAGCAAGATCCTCCACAAACATAACATCAAGACAGCATTCTGCACAAACCAAAAATATCCACCATCCTAAGAAACCCCAAAGACAAAATTGAGTTAGAAAATCAAGGAGTATATGAAATCCCATGCACCGCCTGCCCCACCACATACATTGGACAAACCAACAGAAGAATAAGGCAGCATTGAAGAACACAAGAACTCATTCAAAAGAGGAACCAACTTCTTCCCTGGTCCAACACTTTAAAGTCACAGGACACTATTTAGACTTTAAAAGGCCCAGAACTACCGCCAAAACTGACCTCTTTAACAACAGAATAATCAGAGAAGCCATCGAGATAGAAATACGCCCACACAGCATGAACAAACGAGATGATACCTCCCGCCTACCAGCCATTTGGAAACCTGCCCTTATTGACAAACGTGTCCCTAACACGAGGAATGACACCAGACCCACACTCACGAGGTCCACTCAGGATGTCACCACCACACATCCACCCAGAAAGCACACCCAAACCCACACTGATCAGGAAGCACGACCAAGGACCAGAAGCCAGACCGCAGCTGCAACATTAGCCACTTCAAACCCCTCCAATCCATACATGCAGCAGACTGACACCCACTACGAAGATGTAGCACGACCACGAACACGAAGCCAAACAGCAGCAGTGCAGCTCACCAGCTCAAATCCCCCTGCAGCACAGATTAGACTGAGCACAACCAAGCCCCCACCAACACAGGACACACCCCCAGCCAATCAGAGCACAGAAAACCCCCCAGCCAATCAGAGCACAGCCAAGCTCCCACCCAATCAGTTCAAACCCCACTAGCAGTTAAAGGAAGAAATAGCTGCGATCACACATTGCTCCCAGAAGCACGAAGCTGAAGCCTGAAGATGACGAATGAGACTTCGTCAAAGCGTCGCCAAGACACTTCCAATTTTACACGGGAGAAAAGAACAACCGTAAGACCTATATATATATATATATATATATAGGTCTTTGGTTGTTCGGCTTTACTCCCCACTGACTGAAGCCTGAAGATGACGAATGAGACTTCTCGAACGTCGCCAAGACACTTCCAATTTTACACGGGAGAAAAAACAACCAAAGACCTATATACAAACACCCGTGAAAACCTCAGAAAACATATATATATATATATATATATATATATATATAATATTATATAAATAATATAAATAATATTAATATATTATTAATATATATATAGCCAACACTCCAGAAGATAGGCTCAAGTTACAGAAAGATCTTGACAGACTTGAACATTGGGCGCTATCTAACAAAATGAAATTCAACTGTGAAAAAAGTAAGGTTCTACATTTAGGCCAAAAAAACAAAATGCACAGGTACCGTATATGTGGTACCTTGCTCAATAGTAGTACCTGTGAGAGGGATCTTGGAGTCCTAGTGGACAACCATTTAGAGATGAGCCAGCCGTGTGCAGCAGCTGCCAAAAAAGCCAACACAGTTCTGGGCTGCATAAACAGAGGGATAGAATGAAGATCACGTGAAGTGTTAGTGCCACTTTATAATGCCTTGGTAAGGCCACACTTGGAATATTGCATTCAGTTTTGGTCGCCACGATGTAAAAAAGATGTTGAGGCTCTAGAAAGAGTGCAGAGCAACAAAGATGATTAGGGAACTGGAGGATAAAACATATGAAGAACGGTTGCAGGAACTGGGTATGTCTAGTTTAACAAAAAGAAGGACTAGGGGAGACAGGATAGCTGTGTTCCAATATCTCAGGGGCTGCCACAAAGAAGAGGGAGTTGGGCTGTTCTCCAAAGCACCTGAGGGTAGAACAAGAAGCAATGGGTGGAAACTAATCAAGGAGAGAAGCAACCTAGAAAACAAGGAGAAATTTCCTGACAGTTAGAACAATTAATAAGTGGAACGACTTGCCTTCAGAAGTTGTGAATGCTCCAACACTGGAAATTTTTAAGAAAATGTTGGATAACCATCTGACTGAGATGGTGTAGGGTTTCCTGCCTGGGCAGGGGGTGGACTAGAAGGCCTCCAAGGTCCCTTCCAACTCTGTTGTTATGTTATGTTATGTTATGTTATGTTATGTTATGTTATGTTATGTTATGTTATGTTATGTTATGTTATGTTATGTTATATATTTTATATTACCGTATATACTCGAGTATAAGCCGAGTTTTTCAGCACGTTTTTTGTGCTGAAAAACGTCCCCTCGGCTTATACTCGGGTCTATACGGCTTATACTCGAGTTTTTTTTAAGCCTCGGTTATACTGACATATACGGCTTATACTCGAGCTTCACATTTTGCGGACGGGCTGGGAAGCCCTGCCGGTGCAGTGAAGGCGGGCGGGGGAGCCAGCCTTCTCAGCTGAGGAGGAGGGTTTCCCCAACCGGTAGGTGCCTCATTTCCACCTCGGCATACTGGTCCCAGTTTACCCCAGTTTTTGGGGTAAAATTGGGGACCTCGGCTTATACTCGGATCGGCTTATATTCGAGTATATACGGTAATATATTAATATATTGATATACTTTTGAAAGAGAAAGTGTTAGAATAGTGAATTTAGTAGTATACAATAGGTTAATAAGTTGATTAGTTAGCGCCAACTCATTCGTGAGGTAATCTGCATTATAATTGGTTGCTATAAGTATAAAGGGAGCATTTCCCTTTTCCCCCCTTCTTTTTCTTCCGTGGGTTCTGTATACTGTTTAGATTTACCTCATGGTGTTCCTTTGTTCCTGACTATCTTGTGTTTTTTTCTTTCTGGATGATGACAAAGACTGCTGAAAATCTGAATGTCAAATATATTTATATTTACATAAAAGATTACAACTTTGTGTCAGGGTCTCTGACTTCATCTGGACAGCTGCTTCGCCATTCCTTGAGAGAAATCACTTTCTGACTTCCATAAAAGTTTATCATCTTTCTGAACCTTTCAGTGCAGTTTATTGTCTGTATCAGATTGATGGTTTGTTCCTTTGACTTCTGATCTATCACAACCAGGCCAAATAGATAACTGGTGGCTCTTCCTAATAAGGGAGAAAGATTAACCTTCCCACTCAAAGTGGATAAAAGTGACGGGTGGGGTAATTAGACCACATAATGGGGACCCTTGAAGTCACCATTAAACTGGACTTTCGCTCTTAAAGAAGATTCTCGCTTTCTCCAGCTTGGTGTTGGCTTTGAGTTCACTCAAGGAGACAGAAGAGTTTATCCTTCCTTCTTCAGGATTAATCCCAGTGAATTTGCTCAGTATGTGGGTTTAGTCCAGCTGCTCCTGTACTTCCAGTGGAACTGGGTTGGCCTGGTGGCCGCTGACGATGACGATGGGGAACATTTTACCTCAGCTCTGATGCCAATGCTGAAGGAGAAGGAGATCTGCCTGGCCTTCGCTATCATGTTGAGAGTTGATTTTTCTGATATTCCAGTATCGAAGTTAGTTCATATTTTCGACACTTGGTCTAAAGGTGAAGTGATTATTCTATTTGGAGACATCAGTACTATTTCAAATGTACAAACGATTCTGTTTGTTCATGAAAAATGGAGAAAAAAATCACTTCAGAACATTTGGATCTTTACATCCAATTGGAAACTTAATGTGTTGAACTCTCAACATATATTGCAAGGTATAAAGCCCTTCCATGGGGCTTTGCATTTCAGGGACCACTCCGGGAATGTCTCCGAATTCAGCCGTTTTCTCATGTCTTTAGACCCTTTGAACCCACGAGGGAATTTCTTTCTCCCGCTGTGGTGGGAATATGTCTTTCGCTGCAAGATCCACAAGCCAGGCTTTCTCTCCCAAAGGGGAGAAAGCCATGTACAGGAAAGGAGAAAGGAGAATTTACAGAATCTGCCATCTTACATGTTTGAAACAAGCATGACAGGTGAAAGTTACAATATCTACAATGCCATTTACGCTGTGGCACATGGACTACGTGCAATGTATGGATCCAGAGGGCGACCAGCCATGCTAAGACTAGGAAAGAGGTTATCAAATGTCCAGTCATGGCAGGTAATCTCTCTGATTTTTTTTAATCCATTCCTCAGATCTTTAGAGATGAAGCTCCCTATGTGTATTTCTTGAAATAAATATCTGTATGGCAGATTAAAATGGCAATTATTTTTTAAAAAACAATCAAACAAAATAAGTATATTTTGTTGAAAAGGGGTCGAGTTGGGGGTGGGGAAGAAATAAACCAAACCAGTTGTCCATAAGATTCATGAAGAAAGTGTTAGAATAGTGAATTTAGTAGTATACAATAGGTTAATAAGTTGATTAGTTAGCGCCAACTCATTCGTGAGGTAATCTGCATTATAATTGGTTGCTATAAGTATAAAGGGAGCATTTCCCTTTTCCCCCCTTCTTTTTCTTCCGTGGGTTCTGTATACTGTTTAGATTTACCTCATGGTGTTCCTTTGTTCCTGACTATCTTGTGTTTTTTTCTTTCTGGATGATGACAAAGACTGCTGAAAATCTGAATGTCAAATATATTTATATTTACATAAAAGATTACAACTTTGTGTCAGGGTCTCTGACTTCATCTGGACAGCTGCTTCGCCATTCCTTGAGAGAAATCACTTTCTGACTTCCATAAAAGTTTATCATCTTTCTGAACCTTTCAGTGCAGTTTATTGTCTGTATCAGATTGATGGTTTGTTCCTTTGACTTCTGATCTATCACAACCAGGCCAAATAGATAACTGGTGGCTCTTCCTAATAAGGGAGAAAGATTAACCTTCCCACTCAAAGTGGATAAAAGTGACGGGTGGGGTAATTAGACCACATAATGGGGACCCTTGAAGTCACCATTAAACTGGACTTTCGCTCTTAAAGAAGATTCTCGCTTTCTCCAGCTTGGTGTTGGCTTTGAGTTCACTCAAGGAGACAGAAGAGTTTATCCTTCCTTCTTCAGGATTAATCCCAGTGAATTTGCTCAGTATGTGGGTTTAGTCCAGCTGCTCCTGTACTTCCAGTGGAACTGGGTTGGCCTGGTGGCCGCTGACGATGACGATGGGGAACATTTTACCTCAGCTCTGATGCCAATGCTGAAGGAGAAGGAGATCTGCCTGGCCTTCGCTATCATGTTGAGAGTTGATTTTTCTGATATTCCAGTATCGAAGTTAGTTCATATTTTCGACACTTGGTCTAAAGGTGAAGTGATTATTCTATTTGGAGACATCAGTACTATTTCAAATGTACAAACGATTCTGTTTGTTCATGAAAAATGGAGAAAAAAATCACTTCAGAACATTTGGATCTTTACATCCAATTGGAAACTTAATGTGTTGAACTCTCAACATATATTGCAAGGTATAAAGCCCTTCCATGGGGCTTTGCATTTCAGGGACCACTCCGGGAATGTCTCCGAATTCAGCCGTTTTCTCATGTCTTTAGACCCTTTGAACCCACGAGGGAATTTCTTTCTCCCGCTGTGGTGGGAATATGTCTTTCGCTGCAAGATCCACAAGCCAGGCAAGATGCCTCCAAAGGGGAGAAAGCCATGTACAGGAAAGGAGAATTTACAGAATCTGCCATCTTACATGTTTGAAACAAGCATGACAGGTGAAAGTTACAATATCTACAATGCCATTTACGCTGTGGCACATGGACTACGTGCAATGTATGGATCCAGAGGGCGACCAGCCATGCTAAGACTAGGAAAGAGGTTATCAAATGTCCAGTCATGGCAGGTAATCTCTCTGATTTTTTTTTAATCCATTCCTCAGATCTTTAGAGATGAAGCTCCCTATGTGTATTTCTTGAAATAAATATCTGTATGGCAGATTAAAATGGCAATTATTTTTTAAAAAACAATCAAACAAAATAAGTATATTTTGTTGAAAAGGGGTCGGGAGTTGGGGGTGGGGAAGAAATAAACCAAACCAGTTGTCCATAAGATTCATGAAGAAAAGTCTTCAATGGTTGTCTGAGTTTTATAAAGTGGTCATCCAAGGGAGGTCACATCATCCCAGAGCAAGAGAGGAAATAAAGCAAGATGGCAACTCTGCCAGAAGCTTCAGCTGTCCTAGTAGGCAAATTTGCACTTTCCTAGCATTAATTGCTGCATTTTGATTCCATAACAATACCTAAACAAGTTACCAATTACCCATTCATTCCGTGTTGCTTTGGTTGCCCACTTTTTCTAGCCATGGAGGCAGCATAACCACCATTCCTTGCTAGCCTTCGCTTTTAAGGATTGGGAATTTTGGTCCATTTGCCAGGACTTAACCTCTTTTTATCATAAGGTAAAGGTAAAGGTTCCCCTCGCACATATGTGCTAGTCGCTGCCGATTCTAGGGGGCTGTGCTCATCTTCGTTTCAAGATGAGACGAAGAGCCAGCGCTGTCCGAAAACGTCTCTGTGGTCATGTGGCCGGCATGACTCAATGCCAAAGGCGCACGGAACGTTGTTACCTTCCCACCAAAGGTGGTCCCTATTTTTTCTACTTGCATTTTTTACGTGCTTTCGAAACTGCTAGGTTGGCAGAAGCTGGGATAAGTAACGGGAGCTCACCCCGTTACATGGCAGCACTAGGGATTCGAACCGCTGAACTGCCGACCTTTCAATCGACAAGCTCAACATCCTAGCCCCTGAGCCACCGCATCCCTTAACCTCCTTTTATCATACATTTAGCCATATATTGTCCTCTCCCTTCCAGCCTTGATACTCTAGTAGCTTTCTAATGTTCCATTTGGTTGAGTTCCTTCTCCATCACACAATTCTTGGGAGGAAACAATTCTATGAGCTGATACACCTTACTTACGTAGCTGTGGTAAATGCAATGTCCGCTTGCTCAGTCCACCGAACACTTCCTCCGCCTTTTAGTTCTCCGCCACCATGTCCTTTCCCTCTTCCACCAGTCCCCTGTGTCTTTGGTGTAGGGTTTTGTTTTCGTAGTTTTGCAGGTATCTAGTCTCATGAAATAGGAAGATCAGGGCTGACGTGATAGCAATCTTCCAATATTTGAGGTGCTGTCACAGAGAAGAGGGACTCACCCAGTGGTGGGATTCAGCCAGTTCGCACCACTTCGGGAGAACCGGTTGTTAACTTTCTGAGCAGTTTGGTGAACTGATTGTTGGAAGAAATTATTAGGGCAGAGAACCAGTTGCTAAATTATTTGAATCCCACCACTGGACTTAGCCTATATGCTAAAGCAACTGAAAGCAAGACAAGTAGTAAAAGATGAAAGATTATCGAAGGGAGATCGAATATGGAATTAAGGGAAAAATTTCATGACAGTTAGAATACTTGGAAACAGAGAAAACTAACAGCAGTCATCCATTGAGTGTGCCCTTTGAGTTTATTCACTGTTCGTTTCTTTTTAATTTTTGTTGTTGTTTAATTATTTAATTGTTCTTTAATTATTATTGTTATTATTATTATTATTGATTTATTTTTATTTTATTTTTAATTTTCATCAAATGAAAGACATCTTTATCCCAGGCCTATTTAAAATCAGTTCCTGATGATTGACCAACTATCTCTATGTACAAACCTCCTGATGGCCATCACAAAATGATAGAAGCCATGATGTCTCTTTTTTTTTATTTGAAAAGTTTTACAAAAAGAAATAAGTTTTTCTCCCCCCCATCCCCCTTCCCCCCCTCTCCCTCAAACCCTCCCCTCCCCCCCAGACTTCCCGGAGCAAACACAAGGTATAGTTCAAAAAACTAACATTCATACATTAAACTTTTTAAGTCTAACACAATTATAATTCTTCTCTTTTGCATATCCTGATTTCCTCCTTTAAAATAAAAAATTACGTCCTTCATTCAAAGGCAGTCTGATATCTCTTAGTCTGATATCTATTTTGAATATAGTCAATCCATTTCTTCCATTCGTTTAAATATTTTTTCTTGAGTATTGTCTTTCAAAAAGGCTGAGATTTTGGCCATCTCTGCCAAATTAGAAACTTTCAATATCCATTCTTCTATTGTGGGTAGTTCTTTTTTCTTCCAGTACTGTCCAATCAGTAATCTTGCTGCTGTTATCAAGTTCAATATCAATTTAGTATCAGTTACTGTATGATCCATCATAATCCCTAAAAGGAAAAATTGTGGTTGAAACTTAATCTTCTTCTTCAAAATATTCTGCATAATCCACCAAATTTTTATCCAGAAAGACTTAATTTTCTTACAAGTCCACCATACATGAAAATATGTAGCATCATCACAATTGCATCTCCAACATTTCGCTTGCATATCTGGATACATACATGATAGTTTCTTAGGATCTAAATGCCATCTATAAAACATCTTATAAAAGTTTTCCCTTAAATTCTGCGCTTGCGTAAATTTAACATTTCTAACCCAAATTCTCTCCCAAGTTTCCAAACATTATTGGTTCCTGAATATTCTGTGCCCACTTTATCATACAATCTTTTATCAAGTCCCTTTCAGAATCTATTTCTACCAACACATTATACAATCTCTTTATATGCCCCTGGGTTTGATTTCTAATTTGTTTTACCAAATTTTCTTCATAGAAGCCATGATGTCTCATTTGTGCCTTACAACCAATTATTCCAAACTCTGATGGTCTCTTTCAGCCCTGGAATCATTTTGGAAATCTTCAGGGCTGCCACAGCAAGGCTGGTTGCAACTGTGGGAAATTAAGGTGGGGGGGAGATAGAGATAACTGAGGCAAGAACTTTGGGTTTTGATTTGGGTGGGGAAAACCTCAGGTCCTTCACAGTCAGCTTCTTCCTAATAAATTCTTACTTTGAGGAAACTCAGAGTTTTGATTGCACTGGATCTGTTATATGAAACCCTGACAGTCTCTTTTCTCTCAGATTATTCCCTATTTGAGGAACGTCCAGTTCAACAACAGTGCTGGAGATGAGGTCTCCTTCTCAGAAGATGGACTGGGATCTGCTCGTTTTGATCTTCTCAATTGGGTTTTCCTCCCCAATTTATCTTTTATCCCTGTGAAAGTTGGGCACATTGATCCTGGGGCTCCCCCAGGCCAAGATTTCACTATCAACTCCGATTCAATTGTCTGGGCAAGAAAGGTGAGCTGGAAAATTAAATAAATTCAGCAAAGGACTCATTCTCTCCTAGGGATTCAAGATATCCTCCTTACATGAAAACAGGTTACCGAATCAAAACTTTAGCAACCATTTGATGAAAAACCTGTTTTGCATGTGACATATTTGAGGTCTGATTTGTGACAGATCAGACAGGGTGGAGATCAGGAAGAAATTCTGGTTGAAACCCAGGATGCAGATGGAGCAGCCAAGAGTGGTTTCCATGGACCATTCCCGTTCAGTTGGATCTCCATCACTGTTTCCTTCAGAAAAGCAATAGCTCAATTCACAACCCTTCTTTTGCATGTCAAGCTCCAGTTCCAATCTACAGAATCAGTTGGCGGTTTACAGTGGCACTAGCCTTAATCCCCCAGGAGCTTTTCCTGGTTTCTGTTAACCTTTGCTTTTGAAGACATTCTGACAATGGAAACAGAAATGTACAAATGAATAAATGAAGCATAGTAATTGCCTAGGACCTTTTAAGCATTGCCCTTTTGTCTTTCAGAAGGTGCCCTTTGCCAGGTGTGGCATGAAGAGGTGCCAGGCAGGAGAGAGGAGAAGAGTTCCGGAGGGTGAGCAGGTTTGCTGCTATCAATGTGACCCTTGTCCAGAAGGGACCATCTCTAATCAGACAGGTAGAGCTCATTTTACTTGTAGGTCTTCCAGGATCAAGGAAACCATTCGATAGGAACAAACTTTGTTGTCATTTTGTATCACCTTGTATCAGGTTAATTTATCCTCAGGATAATCAATATTGAAGGATGATTTGTCCTTTTTGATAGACCATCAAATACAAATACAAAATACAAAAAAACCCAACAAGGTTCTGCGCATGCGCAAGATGGCGGCGCCCTGAGGATCTGGCGTCGGCGATTCCTCGGCTTCTTCAGGATGGCAGTGCCCCAGTCGCTTGCTTAGCCGCTCATGCCCCCCGATCTGGTGAACTATCTTTTGGGCAGCCGTGGGAGAGGTCTTCGGATCTTCTTGGTCCCACGGCTGCTGGGAACGATCCGGGAAGGCGAGCGGCAGATAGCGGCGGCCATGTTTGTGGCGCCAGTGGGGTGGTGAGCCGGCCTGCTTTTGGCCGCGCCGTTTTGGGCCCTTGTCCCTCGGCTCCCTCAGCTGCGAGTCGAGCTGCAGCGGGGGTGAAGTGGTGAAGTGGCAGTTTGTGGTGTTTTGCCAGCTTTTGCCAGCTTTTGCCATGAGGTTTTCGGCCACGAGATTTCTGGATTTTCTCTGTTGCGGCCTCAACTTTTCATCTCGGCGGCCTGTTGCGGCCTGTTGCAGCCTGTTGCGGCCTCAATTTTCATCATGGCGTTCTCGATCCCTTCAGCCTTTCAGCCCCTCGGGGGAGGCCTGGCCCCTTTGGGAGGCCTCTTGGAGGGGCTTGTAGAGACCTGGAGAGACTTGGTCCCTGGAGCGACCCGGACATTCCAGGGGTGATGGTTGCAGAGATGAAGGTGGCCCCTGGCTGGCGTGTCCTGGTCGAGTTTGGAGACGGTTGCTGGAGGACTGCTGGAGGACTGCAGAGAGTAAGACGACAGATGTACCCCGGTCTGTTCTCGGCCTGTCTTTTTCCCTGATGCTGCGATACCATCGGCAGTTTCCTCTGGCCTTTTGTGACTCTTATGGCCCTCTCTAGTCCTTTGTGGACTATTAGGAACAGATGGGAGACTTGTCTGGGGACAGCAGAATGACATCGATGGCGGCAACGGAAGCACCAACCCCACCCTTTCCTTCATGTTTTTGGACTTGGCTCTGGACAGACGCATAGTATTTTCTTTTTACCCTGGATTTAAGAGCTTATAATTATTGGACCTAATTAAGACCTTGGTCCAGAAATTGACCAGGATAATACCATCGAGATTGTCCATTGTTTTTTCATCATATGCCCGTCCTTAACTGAGAACTATTTTAGTATTACCATCCTAGCCAATCTGGAGATGGAGCCATCTTTTGCCAATTTTTATTCTTATGCGGTATTCCTCATATGAACTCTTGCGCCTGCGAGGTGCCCCCGCCTCGCAGGAATAGCCCCCTACATTACCGAGGGCTGGCCTCAATGACGGGTCTTGGCATCCACAGAGGTGGCATGCATTTAGAAAGAACATGTGGGGATTTTTAGATAGGGAATTTTTAAGGGGAGGGAGGGAAAGGGCGGGTGTCGGGGGTAGCCCGCCGGGGGGGGGGAAGTCACTGCACGTGCTTGCGGCGTGGTTTCAACAGGTCCGAAGGCATCGGGTGAGGGTGATGTTCCTGGTGGTGAGGGTGGTTCCATCTGTCTGGAACCACCAGACAGATGGAAGGGCAGATATGGCGGAAGTGAGGGGCCGTATCAATCTTTGGGGGCGCGTGCTCGCTGTTTAAAACGATCGCGCGCCCCGGCCCTTCAGACTTTTTCCGTTCCCTGGGCGGCCAGGATCCTCAGAGCTTGGCCCATCGGTTGATGCTGTGCAATGCACGGTCCGTGGTTAACAAAGCCCCCCTACTTTGTGATCTTATACAGGGGGGATCCGCGGACCTTATGGGCATTACAGAGACCTGGCTGGGCACGGAAGGGGGAGTTCCCCTTGTCGAAATGTGCCCACCGGGTTTCCGAGTGTTCCATCAACCGAGGGCCCAAGGTAGGGGTGGGGGGGTGGCGGTTGTTATTAAGGAAAGCCTAGAACCGAGGGAGACCACTGTACCTCAGATAGCCGGTTGTGAATCCCTCTTTGTGAAGTGGGGTCATAGGGTTCAAGTGGGCTTGTTGATCATGTACCTGGCTCCTTGCTGCGTGACTACAGCCCTGCCCGAGCTGTTGGAGGTGCTTGCCGGGGTGGTAGTTGAGACCCCCAGACTTATGGTCATGGGGGATTTCAACTTGCCATCGACTGGCCTGTCATCGACGGTGGCCCAGGAGTTCATGGCCTCCATGACGCCTTGGACCTGACACAAATAGTTGATGGCCCTACTCATATTGGGGGAGGCACACTGGATCTGATTTTTATCTCTGGACAGTAGTTAAATGATCTGGATTTAGGAGATTTAGTTACCGAGCCGTTGTCATGGTCAGATCATTTTCTCCTTCTCCTAGACTTTCGGACAGCCACTCAACACCGCAGGGAGACAGGACCAATACGTTGGTTCCGTCCCAGGCGCCTGATGGACCCGGAGAGGTTCCTGACAGAGCTTGGGCCATTCCCTGAGGATCTGGCCCACGGCACGGCTGAAGAACTAGTTGCGGCCTGGGAACTGGCTGCGACTGGTGCTTTAGACCATGTCGCGCCTTTGCGGCCTCTAACCCGGCGTAGATCTCAACCAGCTCCTTGGTTTTCTGAGGGGCTGAGGGAGATGAAACGCCGGAGAAGACGCCTAGAGAGTGCCTGGAGATCCAGCTGTTCCGAGGCTGACCGGACGCTAGTTAGGTCTTATAGTAGGACCTACCTAGTGGCATTGAGGGAAGCGAAGTGTTTCTACGTTTCCTCCCTCATTGCATCAGCAGATAACCGCCCGGCTGCCCTGTTTCGGGTGACCCGCTCTCTCCTTCAACAGGAGGTGCGGGATGACCCCTTACAGGGCCGTGCCGAGGAGTTTAGTGGTTATCTATATGATAAAATCGTTCAGCTTCGGGATGGATTGGATCAAAATTGGGTAGATCCAGGTGAGAGGTCGGAGACTCGTCTAGTTGAGACTTTTGGGGATGGATTTGACCCTGTGACTCCCGAGGACATGGACAGGTTGTTGGGGTGGTTGAATGTCACCACATGTTTACTGGACCCGTGCCCCTCCTGGTTGGTGCTGGCCACGCAGGAGGTGACATGAGGCTGGCTCCAGGGGATCATTAACGCTTCTTTGATGGAAGGGGTTTTCCCTGCCGCCTTGAAAGAGGCGGGGGTGAGACCCCTCCTCAAGAAGCCTTCCCTGGACCCAGCTGTCTTGGGAAATTATTGTCCAGTCTCCAACCTTCGCTTTGTGGCGAAGGTTGTAGAGAGTGTGGTGGCACGTCAATTACCCCAATACCTGGATGAATCTGTCTATCTAGACCCGTTCCAGTCCGGCTTTCGGCCTGGATACAGTACGGAGACGGTTTTGGTCACGTTGGTTGATGATCTCTGGAGGGCCAGGGACAGGGTTATTCCTCTGCCCTGGTCCTATTAGATCTCTCAGAGGCTTTTGATACCATCGACCATGGTATCCTGCTGCACCGGTTAGGGAGTTTGGGAGTGGGAGGCACCGTTTATCGGTGGTTCTCCTCCTATCTCTCTGACTGGTCACAGACGGTGTTGGCAGGGGGGCAGAGATCGACCGCAAGGCCCCTCATGTGTGGGGTGCCGCAGGGGTCGATTCTCTCGCCTCTCCTGTTCAACATCTATATGAAGCCGCTGGGTGAGATCATCAATGGCTTTGGGGTGAGGTACCAACTGTACACTGACGACACGCAGCTGTACTTCTCCACCCATGGCCACCCCAACGAAGCTATCGAAGTGCTGTCCCGGTGTCTGGAAGCCGTACGGGTCTGGATGGGGAGAAACAGGCTCAAGCTCAATCCCTCCAAGACGGAGTGGCTGTGGATGCCGGCACCCCGGTACAGTCAGCTGCAGCTGCGGCTGACTGTTGGGGGCGAATCATTGGCCCCAGTGGAAAGGGTGCGCAACTTGGGCGTTCTCCTGGATGGGTGGTTGTCTTTTGAAGATCACCTGACGACCGTCTCCAGGAGAGCTTTTTATCAGGTTCGCCTGGTTCGCCAGTTGCGCCCCTTCCTTGACCAGGATGCCCTTTGCACGGTCACTCATGCTCTTGTTACGTTTCGCTTGGATTACTGCAATGCTCTCTACATGGGGCTCCCCTTGAAGAGCACCTGGAGGCTCCAGTTGGTTCAGAATGCAGCTGCGCGGGTGATAGAGGGAGCCGCACGTGGCTCCCATGTAACACCACTCCTGCACAGGCTGAAGTGGTGTTACATGGCTACCTGTGGTCTTTCAGGTGCACGTCAAGGTTTTGGTGACTACCTTTAAAGCACTCCATGGCTTAGGGCCAGGGTACTTACGGGACTGCCTACTGTTACCGAATACCTCCCACCGACCCATACGCTCGCACAGAGAGGGACTCCTCAGGGTGCCGTTCGCCAAGCAATGTCGGCTGGCGGCCCCCAGGGGAAGGGCCTTCTCTATGGGGGCTCCTACCCTCTGGAACGAACTTCCCCCTGGACTTCATCAACTGCTGGACCTTTGGATCTTCCGCCATGAGCTGAAGACCTATCTGTTTATTCGCGCAGGACTGGCACAGGATTTTTAATAGTTTTAATATCTGATATAAATTTTATGGGGTTTTATCATTTTAATGTTTTAATTTGGCCATATGTTTAATAAGTTTTTTTAATTCATTGTTTTATTTGTATATTATTGTCATTTTATCTTGGCTGTAAACCGCCCTGAGTCCTTCGGGAGAAGGACGGTATAAAAATCCAATAAATCAAATCAAATCAAATCAATCAAAATGACTTTTGATTTCAGATGCAGCTTCCTGTGATCCCTGCTCAGAAGACCAATATCCCAACAAGGACCAGGACCACTGCATTGCCAAGAAGATCCACTTCCTTGCCTATGAAGATGCCCTGGGATATACTTTAGCTTTGCTCACCCTTTTTGTCTCCGCGATCACATTGGGAGTCCTGGCAATTTTCCTTAAACATTGTGACACACCAATTGTCAAGGCCAACAACCGAGATCTCACTTACCTCCTCCTGGTCTCCCTCCTGCTCTGCTTCCTCTGCTCCTTCCTCTTCATTGGTCGACCCAGGAAATTCACCTGTCTCTTTCAACAATCTGCCTTTGCCATTCTCTTTTCCCTCGCAGTTTCCTCTGTTTTGGCAAAAACCATCATGGTGGTTCTGGCTTTCATAGCCACCAAGCCTGGAAACAGGTCAAGGAAACTCTTAGGTAAACCACTGACCAACTCCATTGTCATAGCCTGTCCTCTGGTCCAAGCTCTTCTTTGTGCCACCTGGTTGGGAATCTCTCCCCCGTTTCCCAACATGGACTTCCATTCCTTGTTTGGAGAGATCATCTTGGAATGTAAAGACGGCTCAGCTTTCATGTTTTACATTGTCCTTGCCTACCTAGGTCTTTTGGCCCTTGTCAGTTTCACGGTGGCCTTTCTAGCTAGGAAATTGCCTGACAGCTTTAATGAAGCCAAGTTCATTACTTTTAGCATGCTGGTCTTTTGCAGTGTTTGGATCACTTTCCTCCCCACCTACCTGAGCACCAAAGGGAAGTCCATGGTGGCTGTGGAGATCTTCTCCATCTTAGCCTCTGGGGCTGGTCTCTTGGCTTGCATCTTTTCCCCCAAATGCTTCATTATCCTATTTAGGCCCAATTTGAATTGTAGGGAAAACATAATGAGGCATAAGAATCTCTGATATGCAGGGATTGGAAACTTTTATTTTAACTTTGGGGTATTTTTATATTTCATCTGATTTCTTAAAAATATGAATATTAAATAATTGGTAATAAAATATTTAGCTGGTAGCAACATACCAGTTTGTCATAAATAATCTCTTACCATTTTATTTTTCCTTTACTCCTGTTGTCCCCAGTGAGGCCCCGTTCATCTTGAAAATAAACCTTGATATAAAAAATATGAATTTTAGTTTACAGCAGGATCCCAAGTTTATTTATTTTTATCAAAAGAGTCGTTAGAAATGTCTTGGGTTCTGTTTCCCTAGGCACCTGTGACTTTGCTGAGTTCCAATTATGATGAAGGAAGGATGGGCAGAGGAAGGAAGGAAGGAAGGAAGGAAGGAAGGAAGAAAGGAAGGAAGGAAGGAAGGAAGGGTGAAAATAAATGGAATACATGATTCATCATTCATTGTTAAATAGAGTGGATGATTTTCTCTTGTTTAATGAATTTACAGCAGCAGATGCTTAAAACTGGTTATTTGGTAAGCCAAATTTCTTTGTACTTCCATATATATAATTTCTTTGTACTTCCATATATATATTCTGGGAGCAAGAAGCACGAAGCTGAAGCCTGAAGATGACGAATGAGACTTCGTCGAAACGTCGCCAAGACACTTCCAATTTTACACGGGAGAAGACCCGAACAACCAAAGACCTATATACAAACACCCGTGAAAACCTCAGAAAACAAATATATATATATATATATATATAGGTCTTTGGTTGTTTGGGTTTTCACCCGTGTAAAATTGGAAGTGTCTTGGCGACATTTCGATGAAGTCTCATTTGTCATCTTCAGGCTTCAGCTTTGTGCTTCAAAGCTGAAGCCTGAAGATGACGAATGAGACTTCGTCGAAACGTCGGCAAGACACTTCCAATTTTACACGGGAGAAAACCCGAACAACCAAAGACCTACATACTAACACCCGTGAAAACCTGAGAAAACAAACAAATATATATATATATATATTCCATATATATAGACTCTAGAAAGAGTGCAGAGAAGAGCAACAAAGATGATTAGGGGACTGGAGGCTAAAACATATGAAGAACGGTTGCAGGAACTGGGTATGCCTAGTTTAATGAAAAGAAGGACCAGGGCAGACATGATAGCAGTGTTCCAATATCTCAGGGGTTGCCACAAAGAAGAGGGAGTCAAACTATTCTCCAAAGCACCTGAGGGCAGAACAAGAAGCAATGGGTGGAAACTAATCAAGGAAAGAAGCAACTTAGAACTAAGGAGAAATTTCCTGACAGTTAGAACAATTAATCAGTGGAACAACTTGCCTCCAGAAGTTGTGAATGCTCCAACACTGGAAGTTTTAAAGAAAATGTTGGATAACCATCTGACTGAGATGGTGTAGGGTTTCCTGCCTGGGCAGGGGGTTGGACTAGAAGGCCTCCAAGGTCCCCTCCAACTCTGTTGTTATATTATATTATATTATATTATATTATATTATATTATATTATATTATATTATATTATATTATATTATATTATATTATATTATATTATATTATATTATATTATATTATATTATATTATATTATATTATATTATATTATATTATATTATATTATATTATATTATATTATATTATATTATATATATTATATTATATTATATTATATTATATTATATTATATTATATTATATTATATTATATTATATTATATTATATTATATTATATTATATATTATATTATATTATATTATATTGAGACTATGATATGTTATCTAAAGTCTCAAATCATTTGCAACAAATGTTCCATTGATTATACAAATCTACTGATTGTGAATATGTATTTGAAAAATAAAACAACAAACACCAAGATAGTTGTGAGTGACATAGAAATGGAGTGAAGAAATTAAAAGAAGTGCTTGTTAGAGAACCCCAGAACCTCTTTCTTTTTTCAAATGATCATCTGGAACAATTCACACCTTAACAACAGGTGTAAGAATTTGTGTGTCATGATAGAGTATACAATAAGGATGGGGAAAAGAGATGACTAATGATAAGGTGTGCAAATGGATATAAAAATATGGTGCATAATCTGTTGTGAGCCTTGATAAAAAATCAAACATGGAGACAATCAAACAAATCTGATAAAAAGAGAACTATTATGTGGTGTGTGTGTTTTTAGGAAGCAATGGGGGTCTTCAAGGACTCTTGATTTGAGATGCAGCCCACTGTGATCCCTGCCCAGAAGACCAATCTTCCAACAAGGACAAGGACTACTGCATTGCCAAGAAGCTCCACTTCCTCTCTTGTCAAGAAAGTTGCTTCTCTCCTTAATTAGTTTCCAGCTAACAATCATAACAATGTTTAGATGGAATAATAGGTTTATTTCAGGGGTGAAATGCTCCTGGATTGGACCGTATCAAGTAATTCAGTAGCAATCGTGGCTGGTAGTTTGGCGATCCGGTTGTTCTGTCTCCTTCCCCACTTCAGACCCACGAGCTGGCCTTCAGCCAGCGGATTCACAGCTCTTATCAGTCCTGGCAGAGAAATCGCAGCTGTCTGCCAAAGTTCAAACAAATGACTCACGTACCAAGACTTTCAGCTCTTTTTGAAATGGTTCAGCTAAACTTTTGCTTCCCGTGGAGTGAGAGCCGTCCCAAAGCTCCTTATATATCCTTTTCCTTTTGATGAC
Organism: Ahaetulla prasina; assembly: GCF_028640845.1. Taxonomy (NCBI): domain Eukaryota; kingdom Metazoa; phylum Chordata; class Lepidosauria; order Squamata; family Colubridae; genus Ahaetulla; species Ahaetulla prasina. Next base: position 374,973,744 of record NC_080539.1, on the reverse strand, counting down.
ACCGCCTCTCTTCTGAAGCGCGGGTCAAGCCAAGCTTGATTATTATTATCAGCTGGGTCTGAAGGCGTAGCCTGGGGAAGGGAGGAATCAGGGGATGACGGCCTCATTACGTCCTCTGACTGGTCTGGTTCTGGCTCCTGGAGCCGGGCCAAAGGAATCTGTGCTCCCGAGGTAACCCTTCCCCGTCACTCTCAGAATCAATTTTGGGCATGGGGCCAGGTTCTGGGGCTGGAGTCACAACACTGGTAGTGATGCGTGGCGGGCATGTTTTTGGCAAAAACAGGTGCATTTTTGGCAAAAACAGGCCATGCAGAACACTGCAGAGTGCTTCTGGGGGCCGGGGAGGGTGAAAACATGTTGCATGGAGGGTTTGGGAGGCCAAAAATGCCTGTATTCGGTCTATAAGACTCAACTAAATTTCCCCCCACTTTTAGGGGGGAAAGGTATGTCTTTTACTCCCAAAAAAATACGGTATAATGTCTTGTTATAACAGATGAGCTGATGGCAGAACAGAAGGTCGTTTTGATAATCACTCTGAGTGTGTCATGGCAGCTCTGAGAATGACGCTTTTGGCATTCTGTGGGGAGACTGCTGATGAGTTTTAAAACTCAATAAATTATCAGAGGAAGGGGAGAAAAGAATAGAATAGAAATGTGGGATGCCACATATACAGCGTGTAGGTGCGTAGAACAAAAGCCAGTCCCCATAAATAATTTATTATATAAACTAGATTATTCAATTTATAAGGAAAGGGGCTTTTGGTATATACCCTGTAAATGAAAAAATAAAATACAAAAAATAATTTTCATTTTCTCCTGCTGGAATGGGAAACATCTAAATATTGTTCTTGCTAGCAGACAGTTCAGTTCCCAAGGACGTATAGACTCCTGACGTCTTGGCTGCTACTTTTCTCAAGAGACCCAATTGGCTCCTGACATCAGCAGTGTTACTAGATGCCCTAGGAAAGGGTTAAAAAAGGAACCTTCTGTCTTCAGAAACCTTGGGCAGTCCATCACTGGCGGTTTTTAAAAGGAGACTAGACAGTCACTTATCTAATAACAATAACAGAGTTGGAAGGGAGCCTTGGAGGTCTTCTAGTCCAACCCCCTGCCCAGGCAGGAAACCCTACACCATTTCAGACAAATGGTTATCCAATCTTTTCTTAAAAACTCCCAGTGTTGGAGCATTCACAACTTCTGCAGGCAAGTTGTTCCACTTATTGATTGTTCTAACTGTCAGGAAATTTTTGAAACTCTGAAACAGTATAGACTTTTTTCTTGTGTACCAAAAGTGCTTTTGCACCTGACGGCACTCATAATACAATGCCCCCCTTGCGCATGCACGCACGACCCCCCCATGCTCCCCTGCCCCCCCATACATGCGCATGTGACCCTCCCATGCTCCTTTATGCTCCCACCGGCCACTGTGCATGCGCACGCGACCCCCGCCATTTTGGCCCTAGTAGGCCTCCCTGCAGTCTCATGAGGCCAAAGACAGGCCACAGAGGGGGGCACGCCACCCCTCCGTGCTCCCCCCACCCCCCCTGTACATGCACACGCAGCCCCACCCCACTTTGCACGAGCACAGGACCCCCCCCCCCGCATATGCGCACCATCTCCTGCATGCAACCCCCCCCCACGCATCCTGAAAATCAGCTGGCTGGTGGGGGGCACTTGTGCGTGCGCGGTAGAGCTGAGATGGGCGATGGTTTGCATGCCTGCAGAAAGGGCCCCACATGCCATCTGTGCCATAGAGGGTGTGCCATAGGTTCGCCATTATGGGTCTAGATTGTGCTGCTTGAGCAGGGGGCTAGACTAGAAGATCTCCAAGGTCCCTTCCAGTTCTCTTCTCTTCTCTTCTCTTCTCTTCTCTTCTCTTCTCTTCTCTTCTCTTCTCTTCTCTTCTCTTCTCTTCTCTTCTCTTCTTCTACTCTACTCTACTCTACTCTACCTCTACTCTACTCTACTCTCCATTCCATTCCATTTCTATATTCTATTCTATTCTATTCTATTCTATTCTATTCTATTCTATTCTATTCTATTCTATTCTACTCTACTCTACTCTACTCTACTCTACTCTACTCTCTTCTCTTTTCTCTTGTTGTGTCTCGTCCGCTTTCACCGCAGCCGGGGCCTTCTTATCTGCTTCCGAACGCTGAGGAATGTCCTAGTATGCCTCCTGGCCCCAGCCCTGGCTCCATGCCCAGACAGGCTGAGGAGGAAGAAGTACCTCCAGCCCCCAGCCCTGGCTCCATGCCCAGACAGGCTGAGGAGGAAGAAGTACCTCCAGCCCCCAGCTCTGGCTCCATGCCCGAGAAGCCAGGGAGAAACTAGACCCCTCCCCCTCCCCCACAGCATGTGAGCCTGAGGAAGGTCAATTACCAACAGCTGCAGACTGGAGTGACCCTCGCTTCAGAAGAATTGATAGGCGGAGGCAACAGAAGGAAGGGAGGGGCAGGCTGGGATAAGTGCTGAGTCATGGAGCAGCTAAGTGAGCACTGCAGTTGTTGTATGATTATTGTAACAGGGGTTCGGTCGGGGCAGTATATTCACACATTGTGTGTGTGTGTGTGTGTGTGTGTGTGTGTGTGTGTGTGTGTAAATGGGTGCTCACATCAATCAGAATAAAGCTGGAAGGGACCTTGGTGGTCTTCTGAGCCAACCCATGGCTCAAGCAGGAGACCCTAGACCAGAGGGTCAAACTCATGTCATGGTGGCATCACGTGATGTATCAGAACTTTTCCCCACTTCGCTAAACCGGGCATGGGCCTGGCCGGTGTGTGACACATCCGGCCCATCAGCCAGGAGCTTGACAGCTCTGCCCGAGACCAGTTCACACTGTCCAGTCTTTTCTTAAAACATCCCAGTGTTGTGTCTTGCCCGCTCTCACCGCAGCCGGGGTCTGCTTATCTGCTCCCGAACACGGAGAAATGTATGTCTCCCGGCCCCAGTCCTGGCTCCATGCCCAGACAAGCTGAAGAGGAGGGAGCACCCCCCGGCCCTGGCTCCATGCCCAGACAAGCTGCAGAGGAGGGAGCACCCCCCGGCCCCAGCCCTGGCTCCATGCCCAGGCAAACGGAGTAGCTAGACCCCTCCCCCTCCTCCACAGCATGTGAGCCTGAGGAAAGTTTACTTCCAACAGCTGATTGGAGTGACCCTCGCATCAGAAGATTGGATAGGCGGAGGCAACAGAAGGAAGGGAGGGGCAGGCCTGGATAAGTGCTGAGTCATGGAGCCACACCCCATGGCCTATATAAAGGATCTGCTGTCTGGCATTCTCTGAGTCAGGCAAAGTCTACCATATCTTGCTGAAGTCACTTTCTGGTCTCCTGCCTGCCCTGAGGACTTTGCTAGGACTTTGGCAGAGCTGCAGAGGCACGCCTGATTCGGATTTCCCTGACCCGGCCGTCAGCGGAGGAGTGGGACACGACATCTCTTCCCTTCTCTTCTCTTCCGTTCTACTCTACTCTACTCTACTCTACTCTACTCTACTCTACCATTCCATTCGATTCCCAGTATTAAGCCACCCATCTCTGTTGTCAAATGTATGGAACCCTGGTGCTTGGAATAGAAGGAAACCATCCAAATATTACAGCCTGTTTTATCATAACATCAGTTTCCATGTGGCAGGTTGTCTGAGACAACTGAACTTTAAAGTTTCATCCTCCAAAGTCTAGCCTTTTATCCAGGGGTGAAATCCCGCAGGTTCTGACAGGTTCTGGAGAACCGGTAGAGGAAATTTTGAGTAGTTCAGAGAACCAGCAGATACCACCTCTGGCTGGCCCCAGAATGGGGTCGGAATGGAGATTTTGCAGTATCCTTCCCTTTACTGTGGAACCGGTGGGTGGTTAGAAAATTTTACTACTAACAGAGATACAAAAGTGGGCGGTAGATATAAAAAGATTTTTTTTTTTATTTGCATTTATATCCTGCCCTTCTCCGAAGACTCAGGACGGCTTACACTATGTCAAGCAATATTCTTCATCCATTTGTATACTATATACAAAGTCAACTTATTGCCCCCCAACAATCTGGGTCCTCATTTTACCTACCTTATAAAGGATGGAAGGCTGAGTCAACCTTGGGCCTGGTGGGACTTGAACCTGCAATATTGCAAGCAGTTGCTTTTAATAATAGGCTGCATTAGCCTGTTGCGCCACCAGAGGCCCATTTTGCAATATCCTTCTCCCAGGAGTGGGGAAGGAATGGGGATCCTTCCGTGAAGTAGGGTGGGAATGGAGATTTTGCAGTATCTTTCCCCTGCCATGCCCACCAAGCCACACCCACCAAGCCACACCACGCCCACCAAGCTACGCCCACAGAACCAGTACTAAAAAAAAATGGATCTCACCACTGCTTTTGTCCCAAGTTACAAAAAGCCAATAACCATAAATAATAAATAAAACTCCTGGTCTATTCTTCTTCCTTTTTAATAATCACTTAATGTCTGCACACAAAGACCAGGAGGTCAATCTATTTTCCAAAACACCTGAAGGCAAGGCAAGAAACAATTGATGGAAACTAACCAAGGAGAGAAGCAATCTAGAAGGAAGGAAGAACTTCCTAAAAAGTGAGAACAATTAACCAGCGGAACAGCTTTCCTTCAGAAAGTTGTGTTTTAAGAAGAGACGGGACAAAGGGACTGTAAGAAGTAATATGTGAAGTTGGTATTGCTTCTTTTCTTTTTTCCTTTTTATTATTCTTTCCTATCTCTTTATCTTTATTGTGAGGGGATTTAAAGTTTTAAATTTTTTAAAGGTGGGAGGTTATGTATATTTTGCATACTTTAGCTTGTGATTGTTGGTCATAATACCCGGTATTTGCTCTGGGAAGTCCAGGGGGGGGAGGGGGGGGGAAAGTGGGGAAAATGATACATGGATTGATTATTAATGTACAGTAATGTTTGAAGATATGAAATTAAAATTTAAAATGATATTGGGGCTGCCCGACTGCCATTTCAGAAAGAAAAGGAGAGAGGAGTAGAAGGAGGGAAGAAAGTAGGTAGGAAAGAGTTGAGAAGGAGGAGGAGAATAAGAAGGTTAGAAAGGGTGGAAGAAGGGAGGAGTGGAGAAGGAGGAGAGGAAGTAGTAAAGTGAAGGAGATGAAGGATGTGAAAGTAGTAGAGGATAGAGAGGGTGGTTGTGAAGAAAGGAAGTGGCAGTCGGGCAGGCCTGAATCAGTAATAAATAAAAATTAATGATTAATGATGGATAATAGTTTGTACATAAATATGATGTTGGAAAATGGAAATAAAAATTATTTAAAACTAAAAAGATTAAAAAAAAGAAGAAGAGACGGGACAGCCACCTGTCTGAAATGCTATCGGGTTTTTTGCCTGAGCAGGGGGATGGACTAGAAGACCTCCAAGGTCCCTTCCAACTCTTTTTTAAATGTTTTTTTTGTTTTAATGTGATACACAATCTGACAAACACACAACATATAACATATAAATATTTCCTATTTCTTTTTTTAAAATTTTATTTTTATTACGATTTTCTTTTTTCATAACAATTGTACATATTCAACAGAACCATGACATTATTGTGTGTTTCGGATCTACCTTCCATATAATTTTTATATACATTATCATCAATAGCCTTATGTATATTTTGTTTTCTATTTCTATTGATTGTCCATGTGTACCAATTTTCCCAGACCGCATAGTATTCTGAATCTTCTTGTTCTTGTAGTTCTATGGTAAGCCCATCCATTTCTGCGCAATCCTATACTTTTTGGATAATCTGACTCTCTGGTGGTATGTTACTGAGTTTCCAATATTGCGCGAACACAATCCTTGCCGCTGTTAGAATGTGCAAAATCAAGGGAGGGTTACAGGATATAACAAAATGCCAAATTGAACTGAACCCAGAAACAAAGGTTTCGAAGGTGGCGGAGTTCTAAATTTTCTAAACTCAGGATTTCAAGTCTGGTGGCATAAGGTATTTTGTTGTATTCAGAGGAGTGGCGAAATCATCTTGGTTCCTCTTCTCTGCACTTTTCTAGAGTCCCAACATCTTTTTTTCCAGTGTGGTGACCAAAACTGGAGGCAGGACTCTAGGTGTGGTTTTACTAAGGCTTTATAGAGTGGTATGAGTACCTCACTAGATCTTGATTGTATCCCTCTGTTAATGCAGTTTAGGATTGCATTGGCTTTTTTGGCTTGTTGCTGCACACTGCTGGCTCATATTTAGCTGGTTGTCCACTAAGAATCCAAAGTCCCTTTCTCAGTTATTGCTATTTAGCCTGTGTACTTTTGGTTTTTTTTTTTGTACTTTTGGGGTTTTGGGGGTCAAATTATTCTCCAAAGCACCTGAGGGCAGGACAAGAAACAATCGATGGAAACTAATCAAGGAGAGAAGCAACCGGGAATTAAGGAGAAACTTCCTAACAGTGAGAACAATTAACCAGTGGAACAGCTTGCCACCAGAAGTTGTGGGTGCTCCATCACTGGATGTTTTTAAGAAAAGACTAGACCAGGGGTCTCCAACCTTGGTCCCTTTAAGACTTGTGGATTTCAACTCCCAGAGTTCCTCAGCCAGCTTTGCTGGCTGAGGGACTCTGGGAGTTGAAGTCCACAAGTCTTAAAGGGACCAAGGTTGGAGACCCCTGGACTAGACAGTCACTTGTCTGAGATGGCATGGGTTCTCCTGCTTGAGCAGGGGGCTGGACTAGAAAACCTCCAATGTCCTTCCAGCTCATTCTACTCTGTTCTAAGTCGTTTGCTTTCCCAAGGACTTTTGCACACGGAAACTCACAGGGATTATTTTAACAGCAGGAAGGTGTAAACACGTCTTATGTAAGAAGAGTAAAAATAACTCCTAAAAATATTTGCAATATTTTACTGAAGTGGAGCAACAAATCATCAGAGCTCTATAATACTGTGTCCTGTTTCAGGAGTAACATTCCATCGAGAACCAATCGCAACATGAAGATATTTTACCTGCTCTTCACATTCCTTTTCCTTGCATTCCTGCCTGGACCAGGTAAGAAACTAAATGCCTGATAATTCAAAGAAGAAGAAAAAATTGATAGCTCACTCCTTTCTAAACAAGTATGACTAACTTTGAAAGCAGGGTAATTTATTTCTGGAGGCTAAAACATATGAAGAACGGTTGGAGGAACTGGGTATGTCTAGTTTAATGAAAAGAAGGACTAGGGGAGACATGATAGTCTTCCAATATCTCAGAGGCTGCCACAAAGAAGAGGGAGTCAAACTATCCTTCAAAGCACCTGAGGGAAGAACAAGAAGCAATGGGTGGAAACTGATCAAGGAAAGAACCAACTTAGAACTAAGGAGAAATTTCCTGACAGTTATTTATTTATTTATTTATTTATTTATTTATTTATTTATTTATTTATTTATTTTTCGTATTTTTATACGCCCTATCTCCCTAGGGACTCAGGGTGGTTCACAGGCAGATAAAATGTACATATAAATACAAAATAAAACATCAATTAAAAAACTTATTCCACAAAGCCAAATAGTTAAAAATACTAATATACATAATAAAACCCATTAAAACCCGTATAAATTTAAAATCTAGTCTAGTCCTGCGCAAATGAATAGATGTGTTTTAAGCTCGCGGCGGAAGGTCCAGACGTCAGGCAGTTGACGAAGTCCTGGGGGAAGTTCGTTCCAGAGGGTGTGAGCCCCCACAGAGAAGGCCCTTCCCCTGGGTGTCGCCAGACGGCACTGCCTGGCTGACGGCACCCTGAGGAGTCCCTCTCTGTGAGAGCGCACGGGTCGGTGAGAGGTATTCGGTAGCAGCAGGCGGTCCCGTAAATAGCCCGGCCCTATGCCATGCCAAGTTAGAACAGTTAAGTGGAACGACTTGCCTGCAGAAGTTGTGAATGCTCCAACACTGGAAATTTTTAACAAGGGGTTGGATAACCATCTGTCTGAAATGGTGTAGGGTTTCCTGCCTGGGCAGGGGGTTGGACTAGAAGACCTCCAAGGTCCCTTCCAACTCTGATATTATATTATATTATATTATATTATATTATATTATATTATATTATATTATATTATATTATATTATATTATATTATATTATATTATATTATATTATATTATATTATATTATATTATATTATATTATATTATATTATATTATATTATATTATATTATATTATATTATATTATATTATATTATATTATATTATATTATATTATATTATTTCTGTTGACTGCCAACTGCAAGCAGTTTGATCCTGACTGACTCAAGGTTGATTCAGCCTTCGATCCTTCCGAGGTGGGTAAAATGAAGACCCAGATATATGTTTTTTTTAATTTGCATTTATATCCCGCCCTTCTCCGAAGACTCAGGGTGGCTTACACTATGTTAGCAATAGTCTTCATTCTATTTGTATATTTATATACAAAATCAACTTATTCCCCCCAACAATCTGGGTCCTCATTTTACCTACCTTATAAAGGATGGAAGGCTGAGTCAACCTTGGGCCTAGTGGGACTAGAACCTGCAGTAATTGCAGGCAGCTGCTGTTAATAACAGACTGCATTAGCAGATTGTTGGGGGCAAGAGGCTGACTCTGTAAACTGCTTAGAGGGGGCTGTAAAAGCACTATGAAAAAGTACATAAAAGTATATAGCACACAGAATTGGAAACATCCGGATATCCTACTGGATCAAAGTATAATAAAACAATATACGAATGTGCAGAAATGGACAGATTATCGATGGAAATGAAGGAGAGGGAAGATACTGAGTACTATTGAATATGGAATAGATGGTATTCCTGGCTGGAGATTAAGCATAAAACTTTTGTTATGAGACTGAATTCTGAATAGAGGTTAAGATCATGTAAATAAGGATGTTGGTTTATAGAGATACTTAGAAGTAGAATCTGTATATAGAGGTTAAATAGGATACGAGATGTAGGAAAAGCTGTTATGAGTAATGTAATTTTGACGCGCTTGTCTTTGTGTGTTTTATATATATATATGTTTGTTTTTGTGTATTGTGCTTTCTCTGTGTGTGTATTGTGTATTTTAACTTTTGGAAATTCAATAAATATTATTTTTTTTAAAAAAGAAAAAGTATATAAGTCTAAGTGCTGTTGCTACTGCTGTTGCTATCTGGTATGCCACCAGACTTGAAATCCTGGGTTTAGAAAACTTAGAACTCTGCCGCCTTCGACATGACCTGAGTTTAACTCATAGAATCATCTGCTACAATGTCCTTCCTGTCGAAGACTACTTCAGCTTCAACTGCAACAATACACGAGGACACAATAGATTTAAACTTAATGTTAACCGCTCCAATCTTGATTGCAGAAAATATGACTTCAGTAACAGAGTTGTAAATACTTGGAACACACTACCTGACTCTGTGGTCTCTTCCCAAAATCCCCAAAGCTTTAACCAAAGACTATCTACTATTGACCTCACCCCATTCCTAAGAGGTCTGTAAGGGGCGTGCATAAGAGCACCAGCGTGCCTACCGTTCCTGTCCTAATGTTTTCCTTCATTATATCCAATTAATATAGTTATTACATACTCATACTCATATATACGCTTATGTGTTGTATAGTTTTTTCATGCTTATGCTTATATATACTGTTGTAAATAAATAAATAAATAAATAAACAAACAAACAAACAAACAAACAAACAAACAAACAAACCAGATGGATTTATTTGGTCCTACTGCAAGGAGAAACAGATCCGCCTGGTGAGATGAAACTGCCTGAAGCCACAAGAATTCTGCATTGGTAGTGGTATCTTGGAATGAGAAATATATGGCAATATCAAAGTAGCTTTACTCATCAATTACTTCTCTCCTCTCTTCCTTTTCATAGGGAATGCCGTTGCCCAGTGCCGGAAACGAGGAGGATACTGCATGAACTTTCCCTGTAATGCAGGCTATACTTACATTGGAAAAATGGATTGCTTGAGAAAAGTGTGCTGTTTACCGTAAGAAAAAAAGTTCCCTAATAGAGATGCCACGGTTGTAGATTTGTCAAGTGCCAGATAAATTAGAATTAGGATTAGAATTTTTATTGGCCAAGTGTGATTGGACACACAAGGAATTTGTCTCTGGTGCATACGCTCTCACTGTACATAAAAGAAAAGATACCTTCATCAAGGTACAACACTTACAACACTTAATGATAGTCATAGGATACAAATTTAACACTTAATGATACAACATTTAATGATAGTCATAGGCTACAAATAACCAATCAGGAAACAGTATCAATATAAATGGTAAGGATACAAGCAACAAAGTCATAAGTGGAAGGAGATGGGTAATGGGAATGATGAGAAGATTAATAGTGCAGATTTAGTAAATAGTTTGACAATGTTGAGGGAATTATTTGTTTAGCAGAGTGATGGCCTTCGGGGAAAAACTGTCCTTGTGTCTAGTTGTTCTGGTGTGCAGTGCTCTATAGCGTCGTTTTGAGGGTAGGAATTGAAACAATTTATGTCCAGGATGCGAGGGGTCTGTAAATATTTTCACGGCCCTCTTCTTGATTCGTGCAGTATACAGGTCCTCAATGGAAGGCAGGTTGGTAGCCATTGTTTTTTCCGCAGTTCTAATGATCCTCTGAAGTCTGTGTCTTTCTTGTTGGGTTGCATAACCGAACCAGACAGTTATAGAGTTGCAAATGACAGACTCAATAATTCCTCTGTAGAACTGAATCAGCAGCTCCTTGGGCAGTTTGAGCTTACTGAGTTGGTGCAGAAAGAACATTCTTTGTTGACCTTTTTTGATGACGTTTTTGATGTTAGCTGTCCATTTTAGATCTTGTGATATGATAGAACCTAGAAATTTAAAGGCTTCTACTGTTGATACTGTGTTGTCTAGTACTGTGAGAGGTGATCAGGAGATCCAGGCAGTTCAAATAAGTATAAAGATTTATTGCAAACTTAGGCTCTCTACAAGAATCTGACCAGAGGTGGTATTCAGCCAGTTCTGGTGAACCAATAGTGGAAATTTTGAGTAGTTCGGAGAACCGGCAAATACCACCTCTGGCTGGCCCCACCCTGATCTATTTGCTGCCTCCTGAGTCCCAGCTGATCAAGTCTCAGATTCTCAGTTGATCGAGTCTTAACCGATCGGCTGGGTCTTCTTTTGTTGCCCTGCACAGGAGAACAGAGCTGGAAAACAGGTTAGTGGGGTGGGGAGGGAATGGGGATTTTGCAGTATCCTTCCCCTGGAGTGGGGTGGGAATGGAGATTTTGCAACATCCTTCCCCTGTTTGCAGTATTCTTCCTCTGGAGTGGATTGGTAATGGAGATTTTGCAGTATCCTTCCCCTGGAGTGGGGAGGGAATGGAGATTTTGCAGTATCCTTCCCCTGGAGTGGGGAGGGAATGGGGATTTTGCAGTATCCTTCCCATGCCATGCCCACCAAGCCACGCACACCAAGCCACACCACATCCACCAAGCCATGCCCACAGAACCAGTAGTAAAAAATTTTTTGGATCCCACCACTGAATCTGACCGACTAACAGTCAAGGGAAATGGGCAGGAGATAAGAAAGTCATTCAAGGTGCGCAAGAGTTAAATTGCTTGCAGACACATAGGAACCCATGAATTATGACGTGTTGACCCATCCTTTGAGCTCAGCCTCGTCATCTCCTACAAGAGTGGGATAATCTACCTGATATTGTTTCTATTTACAAAGCGTTGTAAGATACAGACATGGACATGATGTGGGTTTCCAGGAAAGCTCTGTACAGAAAGGAAGGGAGGAGAGAATAGGTTTTGGGATTCAGGGGTCAGAAGAAACATTGACCTCACTTCGACCAACAAATTGTTTTATCTCATTTCTTAGACGCAGCTAAGAATAATGCCATCTCCCTCTACTGTCCAGCATGTCTTCAAGATCTGGCCAATGACCTGAGATCACTACTTGCTATTGCTTTATCTACCTTTATATAAATCCAAATTACTATCTATCGGACGCTAACACATGTATGCATTGAAGGAAGATTTGGCACCTTTTCCTTGAAATACAGCTAAGTGAGCATTGCAGTTGTTGTATGATTATTGTAACAGGGGTTCGGTCGGGGCAGTATATTCACACATTGTGTGTGTGTGTGTGTGTGTGTGTGTGTAAATGGGTGCTCACATCAATCAGAATAAAGCTGGAAGGGACCTTGGTGGTCTTCTGAGCCAACCCATGGCTCAAGCAGGAGACCCTAGACCAGAGGGTCAAACTCATGTCATGGTGGCATCACGTGATGTATCAGAACTTTTCCCCACTTCGCTAAACCGGTCGTGGGCCTGGCCAGCGTGTGACGCATCCAGCCCGTCGGCCAGGAGCTTGACAGCTCTGCCCGAGACCAGTTCACACTGTCCAGTCTTTTCTTAAAACATCCCCAGTGTTGTGTCTTGCCCGCTCTCACCGCAGCCGGGGTCTGCTTATCTGCTCCCGAACACGGAGGAATGTATGCCTCCCGGCCCCAGTCCTGGCTCCATGCCCAGACAAGCTGAAGAGGAGGGAGCACCCCCCGGCCCCAGCCCTGGCTCCATGCCCAGGCAAACGGAGCAGCTAGACCCCTCCCCCTCCTCCACAGCATGTGAGCCTGAGGAAAGTTTATTTCCAACAGCTGCTGATTGGAGTGACCCTCGCATCAGAAGACTGGATAGGCGGAGGCAACAGAAGGAAGGGAGGGGCAGGCCTTAATGAGTGCTGAGTCATGGAGAAATTTCTCCTTAGTTCCAGGTTGCTTCTCTCCTTTAGTTTCCATCCACTGTTTCTTGTCCTGCCTTCTGGTGCTTTGAAGAATAAGTCGACCCCCTTTTCTTTTGTGGCAGCCCCTCAAATACACAAGTATCCGGCTTTTTTTTTTTTTACATTTCAATGTGGAAGATTGAAATGTAATATTAATCACATTCATTTTTATTAGCCGGTTATTTATTAATTTATTAAAAACTGGAGATGTATTTATCACAGATGAATTAAAAAGCCATTTAAAAATGCAAATACAAACATAAATACACTTTGAATAGTCTTTCAAACATTTTGACTCATGCTGGAACTCATCTTCAGGGAACTTCTCTCTCTCTCCAGAATGTGTGCACTGGGCTGTTCCAGAGGTGGGTTTCAGCAGGTTCTGACCAGTTCTGGAGAACCAGTAGCGGAAATTTTGAGTAGTTCGAAGATCCGGTAGTACAATTCTAACTGGCCTCACCCCCATCTGTTCTCTGCCTCCTGAGTCCCAACTGATTGGGAGGAAATGGGGATTTTGCAGTATCCTTCCCCTGCTATGCCCACCAAGCCACACCCACAGAACCGGTAGAAAAAATTTGAAACCCACCACTAGTCTGTAGATATTTTCACAGGCCTCTTTTTGACTCGTGCAGTATACAGATCCTCAATTGCAGGTTGGTAGCAATTGTTTTTTCTGCAGTTCTAACTATCCATTGAAGTTTGTGTCTGTCTTGTTGGGTTGCAGAGCCAAACCAGACAGTTATGGAGGTGCAGATGACAGACTCAATAATTGCTCTGTAGAACTGAATCAGTAGTTGGATAGTTTGAGCTTTCTGAGCTGGTGCAGAAAAAATATTCTTTGTTGTGTTTTTTTGATGAAGTTTTTGATGTTAGGTATTCATTTTAGGTCTTGAGATATGAGAGCCTAGAAACCTGAAGATCTCTACTGTTGATACAGTGTTGTCTAGTATTGTAAGAGGTGGTAGTATAGGAGGTTTTCTTCTAAAATCCACCAACATTTCTACAGTTTTGAGTGCATTTAGTTCAAGATTGTTAACAATCTTGAACAATCATTGTTAACAACAATGGCTCATACCCAACATTCCCCAGTCGTATCAACAATGATTACAATGACCTAACACAAATAGATTTCACAGAAGATAATGTTGAAAAGGCATTTCGCAGACTGAAACCATCTCTATCTAACTGGATCTGATGGCCTATGTGCATACTTCTTAAAAAAACTTTCCATTAATATAGCAGAACCCCTAAGCATAATCTTTGAAAAAGCTTTCAGGACCACTCCCTTCCCATTCTATGGTCACTAGCCATGGTCATCCCAATCTTCAAAAAAGGAGACCCCAGCCTAGTTGAAAATTACAGATCAATTTCTTTATGCTGCCTCACCTGCAAAGTAATGGAATCAATCATCAACCAATCCATCACTCTCCACCTAGAAGCAAACAACCTACTCTCTAATAAACAATTTGGTTTCAGAAAAAAATTATCCTGTAATTTACAACTTCTTCACTGCAAAAACATATGGACTACAAATCTTGATCAGGGCAAAGCAATAGATGCAATTTACATAGACTTCTGTAAAGCTTTTGACTCAGTGGTACCTGACAAACTTCTTCTAAAACTAAAATCCTACGGCATCTCCAGACCTCTCCACAATTGGATAACAGCTTTCCTGTCAAACAGACAACAAGTGGTCAAAATAGGCAGTGCCCTATCAAATCCTGTTCCTGTCAATAGTGGGTGTTCCCCAAGGCAGTGTTCTAGGACCAACACTCTTCATATTATACATTAACAACCTCTGTGACCATATTATAAGTAATTGTGTTCTCTTCGCTGATGATGTTAAACTATTTAATACTACCAACAATACAGCTACCCTCCAAAAGACCTTAACTTTGTGTCGGAATGGTCAAAAATTTGGCAACTCAAAATCTCAACCAGCAAATGCTCTGTCTTACACATTGGTAAAAAGAATCAGAACACTAAATACAAACTCGATGGATATTACCTTGTAGATGACCCTCACCCTGTTTAATAATAATAATAATAATAATAATAATAATAATAATAATAATAATAATAATAATAATAATAATAATAATAATAATAATAATAATAATAATAATAATAATAATAATAATAATTAGGACCGATACCTTGAGACCGCCTTCTGCCGATTGCCTCCCAACACCTACGCTCCCACAGAGTGGGCCTCAGGGTGCCGTCGACCAAACAATTCAAATTTGGCCCATAATTTAAAATACATTTAGAAATCCTAAAAAACTAATTAAAAATTAAAAAACCCATAAAAACATCTAAAAATTCTATGCCAGTCCTGCGCGGAAGAATAGGTATGTCTTAAGCTTGCGGCGAAAGGTCCAAAGGTCAGGAAGTTGTCGAAGTAAAGGGGGAAGTTCGTTCCATAGGGTAGGAGCCCCCACAGAGAAGGCCCTTCCCCTGGGGGCCGCCAGCCGACATTGCTTGGCTGACGGTACCCTAAGGAGTCCCTCTCTGTGAGAGCGCACGGGTCAGTGGGAGGCAAACAGTGGCAGTAGGCAGTCCCGTAAGTAACCCGGTCCTAAGCCATGGAGCGCTTTAAAGGTGATAACCAACACCTTGAAGTGCACCCGGAAGACCACAGGCAGCCAGTGCAGCTTGCGCAGGATTGGTGTTATATGGGAGTTCCGAAAGACCTTGGAGTTTTCATATCAAATGGTTTAAGTACCAAAGCCCACAGCAACTACATCGCAAAAAAGGCTTTAAGAGTTGTAAACCTAATCTTGCGTAGCTTCTTCTCCAGAAAGATTACAATACTAACCAAAGCATACAAAACATTTGCTAGACCAATTCTTGAATACAGCTTGCCTGTCTGGAACCCACACCTTATTTCAGACATTAATACAATTGAACACATCCAGAAATATTTTACAAGAAGAGTTCTCCACAACAAAATACCTTATGCCACCAGACTTGAAATCCTGGGTTTAGAAAATTTAGAACTCCGCCGCCTTCTGCACGACCTGTGTTTAACTCATAAAATCATCTATTGCAATGTCCTTCCTGTTGAAGACTACTTCAGCTTCAATCGCAACAATACACGAGCACACAAAACTTAAAGTGAACCGCTCCAATCTTGATTGCAGAAAATATGACTTCAGTAACAGAGTTGTTAATGTCTGGAATGCACTACCTGACTCTGTGGTCTCTTCCCAAAATCTCCAAATCTTTAACCAAAAACTATCTACTATTGACCTCACCCCATTCCTAAGAGGTCTGTAAGGGGCATGCATAAGAGCACCAGTGTGCCTATCGTTCCTGTCCTAGTGTTCCCTATGATTGTATCAAATTCATATAGTTATTTCATGCTTATGCTTATATATACTGTTGTGACAAATAAATGAAAAAAAAAAGATTCTTCTGGTTATACCACAAGGCTAGTTGTTCAACCTTCCGTCTGTATGCAGATTCATCATTGTCTTGCTAAAATGGGCAACATCTGTTTGGCTTGCTAACATGCAGTTAAAACACTTTGTGAATAGTCACATCATGTTTATTTCCAATTATATAATGGACAACATTTTCTTGCATTTCATGATTTATTTTAGAAATCAGATTGAATACAGAAACATCCCAAAATCACAGTGCCCAATCTCCACATAAATCAGCAATTCTGTCTCATTATATTCTCTTTACAATTCAGATTTGGCCTCAATAGGATAATGTAGCATTTGGGGAAAAAGATACAAGCCAAGAGACCAGCCCCAGAGGCCAAGATGGAGAAGATCTCCACAGCCACCATGGACTTCCCTTTGGTGCTCAGGTAGGTGGGGATGAAAGTGATCCAAACACTGCAAAAGACCAGCATGCTGAAAGTTATGAACTTGGCTTCATTAAAGCTGTCAGGCAATTTCCTGGCCATAAAGGCCACTGTGAAACTCATAAGAGCCAGGAAACCCAGGTAGGTAAGGACAGCATAAAGCATTGAAATCATACCTTCCTTACATTCTATGATGGCCTCTTCAAACAAGGAATGGAAATCCATGTTCAGAAATGGGGGGGAGGCTGCCAGCCATGTGACACACAAAATTGCTTGGACCAGAGGACAGGCTAAGACAATGGAGATAGTCAGTGGTTTTCCTAAGAGTTTCCTTGTTTTGTTTCCTGGTTTGGTGGCCATGAAGGCCAGAACCACCATGACAGTTTTTGCCAAAACAGAGGAAACTGCCAGGGAAAACAGAATGGCAAAGGCAGTTTGTCGGAAGAGACAGGTGAATTTTCCGGGTTTTCCAATGAAGAGGAAAGAGCAGAGGAAGCAGAGCAGGAGGGAGACCAAGAGGATGTAGGTGAGATCTCGGTTGTTGGCCTTGACAATCGGTGTGTTGTGATGTTTATAGAAAATCATCAGAACTGAAGATGTAATCAGAGAAAGTAAAAGTGCTAGAGAAGCTAAAGCATATCCCAGGGGATCTTGATAGGCAAGGAAGTGGATCTTCTTGGCAATGCATTGGTCCTTGTGCTTGTTGGGGTATTGGTCTTCTGGGCAAGGATCACATTGAGCTGCATCTGAAATCAAGAGTCATTATGTAAGGATTTAAGAACCCTCTGCCATGAGCATTATCTCACTCTCAGGGATGTCATGACTGTCCCCTTTATGTTATGGTCAATCCCCAAAGGAAGTGATGGAATGACCTACTATGAATTTCATCGTGGATCAAACAAAGGCCAACCCTCCTTCTTTATTAATGATGCTATGTTAGTTTAGTCAGAGACATGGATCTATTCATCTCCAGTTGGTCTGGACAGTTTGCTGTGGAAAAAAGGCCCTGTCTGTTCACTGGACACTTGCATGACTATAATAAACCACTTCATACTGGAACTACAAAAAGACTGATATATCTCTCAGCCAGAAATCTTGCTCTTATTTTGTGTTTGTGTGTCCATTATGTTGTTGTGTGTGCTGAGAATGTCCACAATGCAACAGAGGAAGACATAAAAAAGTGGACTGAATATCACAGGTGGGAATGGTCTCTTTTATTGATCCAAAGCAGGGCTCTCTAACCTTGGTTCCTTTAAGACTTGTGGACTTCAACTCCCAGAGTCCCAGAGTCCCAGAGAACTCTGGGAGTTGAAGTCCACAAGTCTTAAAGGGACCAAGGTTGGAGACCCCTGATCCAAAGTGATTTATAGAGAAATTAGTTACAAGGAGAAGGATCTAGAATTGTGCGCCAAGAATTCTGAAAAGGGAAAGGAGGGATTTACAGGGACAATCTCTGTATCCTGAAACTTTGAAGCCTATCAATGCTATGAACAATAATAAAAAGAAATCAATCTTTTGATTCACAAAATGGTTCACTGATCCTGGAAGGTCTATGTTAAGTTCGGGTATTGACGAGGCAGGAGACCAGGTTAGTGACAACAGCTCTTTAATATAGTGTGACCCAGCAAAACTCTGGAGAAAAACCTCTCCTTATATACACTTCAGCCTGAGGCTGCAACCAATCAGAGCGAGATATTTCCGCCTAAAACTCCCGCCAAAACTTACAGTAATACATTACACTCCTTCCCTCCCAGAAGGCACTTTGCCAATATTTGCATATTACTTCTCTACGTAGTCCTGCAGGTACGTGGGGCGTCTCCTGACTCTCCCGGACCTGCGCAGTTCACTTTCTGGAGTTGAGTCGAGCTTGCCGGAGGGACTTTTCGTTCCTCTGAGCTCCTCCTCCCGGCCATCCGGTCCTGGATTATTCGCCGGCTCGGACCTGCTGTCCTCTAGAGGGACCTGAGGGTGTCGCTGGACCTCGCCTGACTCAGATAAGTCTCTGTTTGGTTCTACGCTTTCTGTTTGTTCTCGGCTCCAGTCAGCTGTGGGGTTAATTAAATCATAGTCAGGGCTGGTCTCGCCTAATTCTGCCTTATCGCTCAATCTGTTTCTTAATTGATCTATGTGGCGCCTCCAAACTCTGCCATCGTCTATTTCCACTAGGTAAGATTTGGGGCCCGTTTTGTCTATGACTATCCCCCTCTTCCAGTTTGGGCCGTCGCTGTAATTATGTGCCCACACTGAGTCTCCTATGTTTAATTCCCGGATTCTATCTGGTTTTGTTTTGAACCCGTCCTGCACGTAGTTCGGGTGTAGCCGGTCTAGCGGGCACCGTAGCTTCCGCCCCATTAATAGCTCGGCTGGGCTGCGGCGGTGGCCACACAGGGGTCCTGTGTTGGACGGTTAGGAATCGTCGATTTGTGCCTGCCAGTCTCCGGGGCTGCCGTGATAGCGCTTCTTTGCACTCCGAACAAAGCGTTCAGCAAGGCCGTTCGGCGCGGGGTGGAGCAGGCGCTGAGAGGGCATGTCGGATGCCCTCTTCAGCCAGGTACCCTTCAAATAATGCTGCGGTGAACTGTGGGCGTTATCGGACACGAGGGTGTCCGGTAGCCCGTGCGTGGCGAAAAGGTGTTTTAGTGCTGAAATGACGGCTCCAGCGGTTGTGGATTTCATTAGGATGATCTCCAGCCATTTGGAGAATGCATCCACCACAATTAGAAATGTTTGGCCGTGGAAGGGCGGCAAAATCAATGTGAATGCGGGACCAAGGGCCTTGGGGTTTCTCCCACTCCAACACTGGGGCCGTGGGTGGTAGTGGTCTGGATTCCTGACATACCTGGCATCGGCCAACCCTGTCACTGATTTCCTGTCCATTAGGGGCCACCAGACATAGCTCCTGGCTAGCCCTTCATCCTTACAATTCCTGGGTGACCCTCATGCAGTAGTTCCAGGACTTTTTCCTCAGCTTCTCTGGAACTACCACCCTATCCCCCAGAGCAGGCACCCCTTGCACAGACAATTCCCTCTTTTCTTTACAAATTCTCTAAACGTCGGCGCTGGCCATCCCTTGAACCCAACCGATTACAGTTCTTAAAACAACGTCCCGGTAGGAGGCCCGAGCCACTTCCTGCGATGTGACTGGCCCAGAGTCCCAAGAGTCAATTAGTAGAACGGGGTGCCGGAGTAGGGTCCTCGATTTCCCGGCAATGGGCATCTGCTCAGTGCGTCCGCATGCCCCAGCTCTTTCCAGGTCGATGCTGCAGTTTGTAGAGTAGGCGGCCAAAAGATAGTCCATCTGGTCAGTCCGGGTGATAGTGCCACTGGCGTTGGGCGGTCGCCAGCCAGTAAGCCCAATAGCGGTCTGTGGTCAGTGATAATGTCAAAGTCTCTCCAAAACGTATTCGTGAAATTTTTCACCCCTGACACTATTGCGAGAGCCTCCTATCTAGCTGGCTGTAATTCTCTCAGCCGGGGACATCGTTCGTGAATAGAACGCTATAGGGGCTTCAGTGCCGTTTGGGAGTCTGTGGCTAAGTACAGCTCCTACTCCATAGGGGACGCATCACAAACCAATACTAACGGCAGTCTGTTGTTGTATTGTATTAACAGGCTATCGCTTGATAGCAAACTTTTACTGCCTCAAATGCCCTATTCTCTGACTTCCCCACGACCAAACTGTGTTTTTCCAAGCAATTTATGCAACGGTTCAGCAACGGTTGCCTTGTCTTTTAAAAACACGGCGTAAAGTTTACCAGACCCAGGAAAGCCTGGAGTTCTGTCTTGTTTTTGGGTGCTGGGGCTCTCTTTATCGCCTTGACTTTGCTCTCAGTGGGGTGAATCCTTTTGTCTATTCTATAACCCAGAAATTCAACAGATTCGACCCCTATCTGACACTTGCTTGCTTTAACTTTTAATCCTGCCGCCTAAAATTGCCAAAACTTTCCTTAATCGCTTCCCCAGTTCTCTTAAATCTTCCCCTGATACCAACACATCATCGAAATAGGGCACGACTCCCGGTAACCCTTGTAGGAGTCGCTCCATCAAATTTTGGAATAGCCCCGGGGCCACACTCACCCCAAACTGTAACCGGGGGGACTTAAAGGCACCCGGTGCGTTACAATGGTCTGGGCTTCAGCTGTGCTAGCATCTACGGGTAGCTGTTGGTAGCTTGTGCCAAGTCTAATTTGGCGAAAACTTGTCCGTGCCCTAGTGAGTGCAATAAGTGTTGCACTACTGGAACTGGGTAGGCGCTCTTTTGCAATGCTTTGTTCAAGGTAGCCTTGTAATCGGCACAAATTCTTATGGACCCGTCTGGTTTCATAGGGGTGACGATTATGCCTCCCATTTGGCATGGTCAACTGGCACTAGTATCCCTGGCTGACTAATTTATCTAACTCTTTGTCGATTTTAGGTTTGAGTGCAAAGGAACCCTCCTTGCCTTTAACCTAATGGGAGCTATTTGGGGTCTAAATTGAAGGAGATAGGGGTCCCCTTATACTTGCCTAAACGGTCCTCGAATCGTCTGCGAATTCCTCCATTAGGGCGTTTGCAGGTTGCATCCGCTCGGTGGGCGCCAGTCACCCCATTCCCAACGCCCGGAACCAGTCTAGCCCCAGCAAACTTGGCAAGGTTCCCTCGACTAACGTGATGGGCAGGGTCTTTTCGTATGTTCGTGCTTGACCTCGACGGTCGTTGTCCCTCGAACAGGGATGCGGTTGCCCTGGTAATCCTGCACCGGGCCGTTGTTTCTGTAGCTTGCGCTTTGCGATGTCGCGGCAAGGCTTTCACAAAAGTGTCCCAGGACATGATTGTGATAGCTGATCCTGTGTCTACTTCCAGTCGGCACGATGCGCCTTCAATTGTTGGGTTAGTGAAGATCTTTTCTTGATGCGGGTAGCTGCGTGGTCTATGGTAACAGTCATTCGGTTTGACTTGCGCTCTTTCTTTCCTGTGTCCTTGGTCGCCTTGCCGATTTCGCTCTGATTGGCTGGTTTGAAATTCGGCGGAATGTGGGGTTTGCATCTCTGACTCAGAGCCGCTCTGATTGGCCGATTTGAATTTTTGGCGGGAAGGTTGGGGTGCTCGGCAGACTTGGGCCAGGTGCCCTTCCTTTCACATGAGCAAATGGCGTCCCTGAACTTACATCTTTGGCGCTGATGTCGCCCCTGCAGCTTCCGCATCCCCCCGGGTCTTCCCTTGTCGATTTTCCGGTGTAGTGGACTTCTTCCTCCTCTTCGCTGGTTGACTCACGATAGGTTTCTTCGTGGTGGACTGTGCTCGGCTTTGCGCCCGCCATCGGCGTGAGTCGCTTTGTAAGGTGTCTGCTGCATGGTTGGACATCTCATGGGCTCTGGCTTCGTCCAGGCGTTTGCCAATGTCAGGTTGCTCTTGGCTGCAACCGTCTCCTCAAACGGATGTCTCTGACCCCCGTATAAGTTGTTCCAGCAGCTCTTCGTCCAGATCGCGGTACTCGCAATGCTTGGAGGCTTGTCTCAGGGCTGCCATGTAGTCGCTGATAGACTCGCCTTCTTGTTGCCTCGCTCCCCAAACTCGTACCGTCGAGCGTATTTGGGCGGGGCGGTGCAGTGATTCTTCAGGAGGGTCTGAAGGGTCTGCCACGACACGGAGTGTAGCGGTGTTGGCTCCGCTAGGGCTTCTGCGACGGCGATGACTGCGGACCCACAGTGGCTTATGAAGTAAGCCCGTTTGCGGTTGTCGGAGACTCCCTGTAACTCGTTTGCCTCCAGGAAACTTTCGAAACGGGTCATATATATTCCCCATGTTTCCTGGGCAGGGTCAAACGGAGTGGGTGGCGTGTAGCCGGTCATCGCTGCATTCGCTATCACCTTGCTGGGTTTGATTCTCGTAGTGAGTTCAGCTCTGTTCTGGTGCTCTGCCTCAAGATCCCAC
The DNA here is from genome assembly GCF_028640845.1 of Ahaetulla prasina. Classification (NCBI taxonomy): domain Eukaryota; kingdom Metazoa; phylum Chordata; class Lepidosauria; order Squamata; family Colubridae; genus Ahaetulla; species Ahaetulla prasina. Next base: position 374,951,312 of record NC_080539.1, on the reverse strand, counting down.
CTTCGTCGCCAATGTTAAGTTCGGGTATTGACGAGGCAGGAGACCAGGTTAGTGACAACAGCTCTTTAATATAGTGTGACCCAGCAAAACTCTGGAGAAAAACCTCTCCTTATATACACTTCAGCCTGAGGCTGCAACCAATCAGGAACGAGATATTTCCCGCCTAAAACTCCCGCCAAAACTTACAGTAATACATTACAGTCTATATTTGAAATATGTTTTACCTGTCAGATCAGAAATGCTCCCATCTGAACAAGGAGTACATAGGTAGCAGCAAACCTGCTCACCCTCTGGGACACTTTTCCTCTCTCCTGCCTGGCACCTCTTCATGCCACACCTGGCAAAGGGCACCTTCTGAAAGAGAAAAGAGAAATACTTGAGATGACCGAAACAATGGACATGCTTCATTTATCCACTTCCACGTTCTGTGTCCATCTTCAGATATGGTTCACCAGTGTCTATCAGAAATCTGGAACAGTTCCTGAGGGATTCAGTTCCATGACATTAAAGATCTACCTGTGGATGCTGGAGATTGGAGATTGGAGCTCAGATTTTGGCATGCAAAGGAAGACTTGTGACATTGAGCTGCAGTTTTTATGACACAATAAAACATGAGAATCCAACTGAACGGTGTGAAGAAAAGAAATTCTTTGAGGAGTCAGCGTGTGTTAGCTGAACAGAAAGAGAAGAAATTTGTGGAAACTGAGGCAGCCATGAAGAACTTGATTCTCAGTATGATTTATCAATGTTTCTGTTTCCATGTAACTGGTTTTTTTTATTAATACAATATTTTTTTATTGAGGATAGTAATGGTAGAAGAGTTGGGAATTGATTTGAGTTTTAGAAATTTTGAATATATATGAATTACACTGTCACTTCTATTACCTGTCCACAGGTAAGAATGTATCATTTATTCCATCTCTCTTGAAATGTTTAAATATGAGTGACCCCTATTGCTTCCCAGAGGAAATTCCTCCAGAGCATACTATTTAATTAAAAATAATCCATTGCAATGAGCCTTAATTATTGGGTTTGGGTCCTGTCTTGGATTCTACAGTGGGAATGGTCCTTTATAAATCACTGTTGCCTGCTCTAATGGCCAACTCAGTTACAAGAAGTTCTTTCTAATCTTGACACAAATCAGACCTCAAATGCCTTAAATGCATAACAGGTGTTTCACCAAATGGCTGTCATATTTCCTGATTGAATAATTTAGTTAAGAGGTTCTGCATCCTAACAGGAGAGAATGAATCTTTCTTTCTTTCTTTCTTTCTTTCTTTCTTTCTTTCTTTCTTTCTTTCTTTCTTTCTTTCTTTCTTTCTTTCTTTCTTTCTTTCTTTCTTTCGTCACACAGTATATATAAGCATAAGCATGAAATAACTATATAATATATAAGCATATATATAGGTATGAGTATGTAATATCTATATTAATTGGATATAACGAAAGGAAACCATAGGACAGGAACGGTAGGCACATTTGTGCTCTTATGCACGCCCCTTACAGACCTCTTAGGAATGGGGTGAGGTCAATAGTAGACAGTTTATAATAATAATAACCGAGTTGGAAGGGACCTTGGAGGTCTTCTAGTACAACCCCCTGCCCAAGCGGGAAACCCTACACCATTTCAGACAAATGGTTATCCAACATTTTCTTTAAAATTCCCAGTGTTGGAGCATTTACAACTTCTGCAGGCAAGTTGTTCCACTGATTAATTGTTCTAATCAGTGGAACAACTTGCCTGCAGAAGTTGTAAAAGTTTTTGGTTGAAGCTTTGGGGATTATGGGAAGAGACCACAGAGTCAGGTTGTGTATTCCAAGCATTAACAACTCTGTTACTGAAGTCATATTTTTTGCAATCAAGATTGGAGCGGTTAACATTAAGCTTAAATCTATTGTGTGCTCGTGTATTGTTGCAATTGAAGCCGAATGAATGAATCTTCTAGCTCACCTTTGTAGGCCAGACAATTGTATCAGAGCGAATGGTGAAATCCTGGCCTGGGGGAGCCCCAGGGTTTATTTGCCCAACATTCCTAAGGACAACTGATCGATTGGAGAGGAGAACCCAATTGAGAAGATCATAACGAGCAGATCCCAGTCCATCTTCTGAGAAGGAGACTTCCTCTCCAGCGCTGTTATTGAACTGGACATTCATCAAATGAGGAAGAAGCTGAAACAAAAGTGACCTTCAGAAATTGGAGTAGTTGGTTGAAAGCCACGCATAAGGCATTGTGGCTTCTATCATTTGGTGGCTTCTCAGATACAAAACAGATTATGTAGAAAGCAAACACAGGGTCAGTCAAAAAGGACACAAATGACTATACACTAACCACAAAGTTTGAGGACTAAACACGGTGATCTATCATTCCAAATGTATGATGGAAGGCATGATATTGTTGCCATTATGGAAACTTAGTGGGATGAAACCCATGAACCCATCACAGTTTTCTTTTCCCCCCTCTGCTTCAACAGAATATTATACTAAATTCAGATTTTCTTTCATTTATTTGCTGTTTTAGTTTGTTCCGAAGTTCATTGATATAGTAAGGGGCTATATTTATTTATTTATTTATTCAATTTTTATACCGCCCTTCTCCCGAAGGACTCAGAGCGGTTTACAGCCAAAATAAAAACAACATAAACATAAACAAAAATTAAAAACATATTAAAAAACTTATTCTAAGATTTGGCCAAAGATTAAAACTAACATAAAACCATCATAAAACCCCCATTAAAATTTCGTTAGGCTAGCCCCGCACAGTGGAATAAAAAGGTCTTGAGCTCGCGTTTAAAAGACCGGAGGTCGGGGAGTTGACGCAACCCTGGAGGCAACTCATTCCAAAGGGCAGGAGCCCCCACAGAGAAGGCTCTCCCCCTGGGGGCCGCCAGTCGGCATTGTTTGACTGACGGCACCCTGAGGAGGCCCTCCCTATGGGAGCGCACAGGCCTATGGGCGGCTATCGGTGGCAGAAGGCGGTCCTGTAAGTAACCCGGTCCTGAGCCATGGAGCACTTTAAAGGTGATAACCAACACCTTGAATTGCACCCGGAAGACCACCGGCAGCCAGTGCAAGCTGCGCAGGAGAGGTGTTACATGGGAGCATCGTGGTGCTCCCTCTATTACTCGCGCAGCCGCATTCTGGACCAGCTGGAGCCTCCTGGTGCTCTTCAAGGGGAGCCCCATGTAGAGAGCATTGCAGTAGTCTAGGCGGGAAGGCGGCTATATATATATATATATATATATATATATGTAGGTCTTTGATTGTTCAGGTTTTCTCCCGTGTAAAATTGGAAATGTCTTTTACACGGGAGAAAACCCGAACAACCAAAGACCTACATACAAACACCCGTGAAAACCTCAGAAAACATATATATATATATATATATATATATATATATATATATATATATATATTTATATATATATATATATATATATATATATATATATATATATATATATGGGGCGTGCATAAGAGCAGAAGAGTGCCTACGGTTCCTGTCCTATTGTTTTCTTTCGTTATATCCAATTATTGTTTTATTTCGTTATATCCAATTAATATAGTTATTACATACTCATACTTATATATATGCTCATATATTGTATAGTTATTCATGCTTATGCTTATATATACTGTGCATTTCATGCTTACGCTTATATATACTATGTGACAAAATAAATAAATAAATAAATAAATAAATAAATAAATAAATAAATACATACATACATACATACATACATACATACATACATACAGTAAAGTAAAGGTAAAGGTTCCCCTCGCATATATGTGCTAGTTGTTCTTGACTCTAGGGGGCGGTGCTCATCTCCATTCAAAGCCAAAGAGCCAGCGCTGTCCGAAGATGTCTCAGTGGTCATGTGGCCAGCATGACTGAATGCTGAAGGCGCACGGAACACTGTTACCTTCCCACCAAAGGTGGTCCCTATTTTTCTACTTGCATTTTTTACGTGCTTTCGAAACTGCTAGGTTGGCAGAAGCTGGGACAAGTAACAGGAGCTCACCCCGTTACATGGCAGCACTAGGGATTCGAACCGCTGAACTGCCGACCTTTCGATCGACAAGCTCAGCGTTTTAGTCACTGAGCCACCGTGTCCCTATTGATATAACAGCATCCAATTATTTTAAAGAATATTTCAAATAATACATATGGGAAGTTTGCTCTCTAAGATCTATAGACCGGATACAAAGTGACAGAGATTACCTGCCACGACTGAACACGGGAGATCTTTTTTCCAAACCTCATCCTGGATAGTCGTGATTCAGATCCACACATTGCATGTAACGCGTGTGCCACAGCATAAATGGCATTGTAGACATTGTAACTTTCACCGGTCATGCTTGTTTGAAACATGTAGCTTGGCAGATTTTGTAAATTCTCTTTTCCTGTACAGTATTTTTTCCATTTTATCAAATAGTGACCTGGTTTGTGGAATTCGCAACAAAATACCTTTTTCCACCACAATGGGAGGATCCTATCTCCTTGTGGGGACAAAGGGTGTAAAGAGAGGAGGAAATTTCTGAATTCTGAGATATCTCTGCTGTGATCCCTAAAATGCAGAGACCCCTGCAAGTTCTTTAAAGCATGCCGATCATGATGAAAATCGTTTGCATGTGGTTTCCAATAGGAAGTTAGGATCCAAACTTTCTCACATGGTCTCCTTTCAGGAAACATATAAAAGTTGACAGCCCGAAGAAATTTTTTAATAATTTCAGATTCTCCAAAAGAAAGAATGACTTCAATATTAGCCCATATTTTTGAATGTAAAGTGAATTTTTGCACTTCTTCAACAGAAGTATCATGTTTCACCATTTGAGTGAAGGCCAGGCAGATCTCCTTCTCCATGAGCATTGGCCTCAGAGTTGAGAGGAAACGTTCTCCATTCTCACGATCAGAGGCAATAAACCCAACCCAGTTCCACTGGAAATACAGAAGCAGTTGGATTAAACCCACAAATAGTGGCAATTCCTTGGGATTAATCCGGAAGGAGGAAGGATAAACTCTTCGGTCTCCCTGAATGAACTCAAAGCCAACACTGAGCTGGAAAAAGTGAGAATCTTCTTTAGAAGACAAAAGTAAAGATTGATGGTGACTTTAGTCTGTCATTTGCACCTCTATAACTGTTTGGTTTGGTTCTGCAACCCAACAAGACAGACACAGACTTCAGAGGATAATTAGAACGGCAGAAAAAATAATTGCTACAACCTGCCTTCCATGGAGGACCTGTATACTACACGAATCAAGAAGAGGGCTGTGAAAATATTTACAGACCCCTCACATCCTGGCCATAAATTGTTTCAACTTCTACCCTCAAAACGACGCTATAGAGCACTGCACACCAGAACAACTAGTCAGATGGGCTTGCTGGTCGTGTACCTGGCTCCTTGCTACGTGACAGCTGCCCTGCCCGAGCTCCTGGAGGTGCTTGCTGGGGTGGCAGTTGAGACCCCCAGACTTTTAGTCATGGGGGACTTTAACTTGCCATCTTCCGGCTCGTCATCGACAGTTGCTCGGGAGTTCATGGCTTCCATGACGGCCTTGGACCTGACTCAAGTAGTTGATGGCCCTACTCACATTGGGGGTGGCACTCTGGATCTGATTTTTATCTCTGGTCAGTGGTTGAGAGATCTGGATTTGAAGGAATTAGCTATTGAACCTTTGTCATGGTCAGATCACTCTCTTCTTCGCCTGGACTTTCTGACCGCCATTCAACACCGCAGGGAGACGGAGCCATTACGTTGGTTCCGCCCCAGGCGCCTGATGGACCCGGAGAGGTTCCGGACGGAGCTTGGGCCATTTCCTGAAGGTCTGGCCCACGACACGGCTGAGGAACTGGTTGCGGCCTGGGAACGGGCCGCGGCGGGGGCCTTAGATCGTGTCGTGCCTTTGCGGCCTCTGACCCGGCGCAGGTCCCAAACGACTCCTTGGTTCTCCGAGGAGCTGAGGGGATGAAGCGCCAGAGAAGACGCCTGGAGAGTTCTTGAGGTCTAGCTGCCCGAGGCTGATCGGACACTAGTGAAGTCCTATACTAGGACTTACCTAGTGGCATTGAGGGATGCGAGGCGCTACGCCTCCTCATTGCGCCGGCAGATAACCGCCCAGCCGCCCTGTTTCGGTGACTGCTCCTCCTTCACCAGGGGAGCGGGATGACCCGCTGCAGGACGTGCTGAGGAGTTTAACGGTTATCTATACGATAAAATCGCTCAGCTCGGGACGGTCTGGACCAAAATTGCAGTGACTCAGGGAGGCGTCCGAGGGTGGTCTTGGTGATATTTTATGGGATGAGTTTGACCCTGTGGCTCCGAGGACATGGACAGGTTGTTGGGCAGGTTGAATGCCACCACATGTTTACTGGACCCGTGCCCTCCTGGTTGGTGCTGGCCACCCAGGAGGTGACACGAGGCTGGCTCCAGGCAATTACGAGTGCTTCCTTGGTGGAGGGAGTCTTCCGCCGCCTTGAAAGAGGCGGTGGTGAGACCCTCCTCAAGAAGCCTGCCTTGGACCCGCTGTTTTAGGCAATTATCGTCGTTCCAACCTTCGCCACGGCGAAGGTTGTAGAGAGTATGGTGGCATATCAGTTTCTTACACCTGGATGAAACTGTCTATCTAGACCTGCTCCAGTCCGGTTTCCGCCCGTTACAGCACTGAGACGGCTTTGGTCGCGTTGGTGGATGATCTCTGAGGGCCAGGATAGGGGTTGTTCCTCTGCCCTGGTCCTATTAGACCTCTCAGCGGCTTTTGATACCATCGACCATGGTATCCTGCTGCGCCGTTGAGGATTGGGAGTGGGAGGCACCGCTTATCGGTGGTTCTCTCCCATCTCTCCGATCGGTCGCAGACGGTGTTGACGGGGGCAGAGGTCGGCCCGAGGCGCCTCACTTGTGGGTGCCGCAGGGCGATTCTCTCGCCTCTTGTTCAACATCTATATGAAGCCGCTGGGTGAGATCATCAGTGGCTTCGTGTGAGGTACCAGCTGTACGCTGATGACACCCAGTTGTATTTTTCCACACCGGCCACCCCAATGAAGCTATCAAGTGCTGTCCCGGTGTCTGGAAGCCGACGGGTCTGGATGGGGAGAAACAGGCTCAAGCTCAATCCTCCAAGACAGAGTGGCTGTGGATGCCGGCATCCCGCATAGTCAGCTGCAGCCGCTGCTGACTGTTGGGGCGAGTCATTGGCCCCGATGGAGAGGGTGCGCAACTTGGGCGCCCTCCTGATGAACGGCTGTCCTTTGAAGATCATTTGGCGGCCGCTCCAGGAGAGCTTTTACCAGGTTCGCCTGGTGCGCCAGTTGCGCCTTTCTAGACCGGGATGCCCTATGCACGGTCACCACGCCTCGTGACGCCTCGCCTAGACTACTGCAATGCTCTCTACATGGGGCTCCCTTGAAGGGCATCCGAGACTGCAGTTAGTCCAGAATGCGGCTGCTGGTGATAGAAGGAGCCCTCGTGGCTCCCGGGTGACACCTATCCTGCGAGACTGCACTGGCTACCTGTGGCCTTCCGGTGCGCTCAAGGTGTTGGTGATCACCTTTAAAGCGCCCATGGCATAGGGCCGGGCTATTTACGGGACCGCCTTCTGCTACCGAATACCTCTCACCGACCTGCGCCTCACAGAGAGGGACCTCAGGGTGCCGTCAGCTAGGCAGTGTCGCCTGGCGACACCCAGGAAGGGCCTTCTCTGGGGGCTCCCGCCTCTGGAACGAGCTCCCCAGGACTTCGCCAACTCTCGGACCTTAGAACCTTCCGTCGTGAACTTAAAACACACTTATTCAGGTGCGAGGACTGGATTAGATTTTTAGTTTTTAAATTTTAAATTTTAAATTTTACTGATTTTAATTGGTTTTATTATTTTTAGTTAAATTGGCCGTTAAATATTTCATTTTAAAATTATTTTAAATTTATTGTCTATCTATGTATTTTAATAAGGCTGTACACCGCCCTGAGTCCTTCGGGAGAAGGGCGGTCTAGAAATTTAATTAATAAATAAATAAATAAAAAATAGACACAAGAACAGTTTTTCCCCGAAGACCATCACTCTGCTAAACAAATAATTCCCTCAACACTGTCAAACTATTTACTAAATCTGCACTACTATTAATCTTCTCATCGTCCCCATCACCCATCTCTTTCCACTTATGACTGTATGACTGTAACTTTGTTGCTGGTAATCCTTATGATTTATATTGATATTGATTGGTTCCTGATTGCTTATTTGTACCCTATGACTATCATTAAGTGTTGTAGCTTAGAATTCTTGATGAACGTATCTTTTCTTTTATGTACACTGAGAGCCTATGCACCAAGACAGATTCCTTGTGTGTCCAATCACACTTGGCCAATAAAAAATTCTATTCTATTCTATTCTATTCTATTCTATTCTATTCTATTCTATTCTATTCTATTCTATTCTATTCTATTCTATTCTATTCTAGCCTAGCCTAGCCTAGCCTAGCCTAGCCTAGCCTAGCCTAGCCTAGGGGTCCCCATTGTGTAGTTTATTGACCCCAACAGTCAAGCTGAGTCATTTTGAGAGATAAACTTCTTCCTTTTTTAGGAAGAGCCAGCAATTAACATATTTTCCCTGGTTATGACATGTCAAAATCCAAGGAAAAAAATCCATAAAGCTGGTACAGGGAATAAACTGCAGTGAAAGAGGAGTAAGTCTTGTGTGAGTAATAATTTAGGAAGGAATTCCTTCTGACAGGTACAGACATATTACTTTATGTATCTCTTAGAGGAAGAACCAACAATTAACAGATTTTCCACTGTTGTGACATGTCAGAATCTAAGGAAACAAGTAATCAATTTGTGTAGGAATTAAACTGCAATGGAAGTATGGCTACCATTTAATAAATAATAAATTACAAAGGACTTCCACTTGGCAAGTACAAAAACATTGCACTACGTACACTATCTCTCAGTGGTTATGTAAAATATAGCTTGACACATGAAATATAAAAATGAATCCAACTATAGCATTAATTGTCTAAGTCATATGCTATTGATGTTCCCCCCTCCCTTTTGGTGTCATCTTGGACTTCTGTGTGTGCTTCTGCGGTTTGTCTACTCCATAACTATATCTGAAGGAGCCCCCTTACCTGTGGGACCTTGAAGATGCTGAAGATGGAGGACATCAGCATTGACAATTTGGGATTGTCTCCTCCAATGACCGAGAGCAGAGTGTCCTCCTGGTCACATTTATAACCTGGAACCATTTGATCACGTGTGGAGAGGAGAAAGAGGCTGATCAAAGAAACCCTTTTCCTCCAATAGGCATTGTCATACATGTTGACGCCCAGAGTGATATTGGGAAGGAGAACCAGATCCTTGTTGATCTCCCTCACTGCAAACACCAAGGCCATGAACAGCTGGTAGTTATTAGGTGTGGGTCTACAGTGAGAGAAACATTGTGAAATGTCACAGCAGCACAGGTGTGTGTGTTGGTGGAGTTTGCCTTGTCTTCTTTAATGGGTTGTTTTTGGGGAAGATGTTTCTTGATTAAAATACTTTGAATTTAAATACACAGGCATATTACGTATATTATGTAAGCTTTGAAAAACGGAGTAGAGGAATGAATATTCACCTGGAGATGAAACTTCCTTTTAACAATTCTGAGAATGACCACAACTTCCTTTCTCCTAAGGTCACACCACACCACATTCAAAGAAATGAGATCTGAGATGATAACATATGTACCACTTCAGGCTTGTGCCCAAAGCACAGGTAGTCTTTGACTTACAACCATTTGTTTAGTGACCGTTGCAACATCTCCATAGATCATGTGATCAAAATTCAGGAGCTTGGCAACTGGCATGTATTTATGATCGTTGCAGTATCTCAGAGTTATGGGATTATCTTTTGCAGTCTTCTGGCAAAGCAAAATCAGTAGGGAATCCAGATTCACTTAACAACCAGGTTACTAACTTAACAACTGCTACGATTCACTTAACAACGGTGGCAGGAAAAGGTCATCAAACGGGGTTAAAATTCACTTAACAACCCTTGTGGAAATTTTGGGCTCACTTATAAGTTGCATGTCAAGGACTACCTGCACAAGAAGATATAGATTGGAGCCACTGCTAGACATTTCCCTTCAGGAATTGCTTGTTAGCATGGCCACTGTACGACAGTAATATTCCCCCTGCCTTACACTCTACCGTCTTCATTGAGGCCACCTCAGCCTGCTTGTGTGTTACAGACAAGCGTCAATTTGTAATGTCCTTCCTGTCAAAGACTACTTCAGCTTTAATTGCAATAATACAAGGGCAACCAATAGATTTAAACTTAATGTAATCCGCTTTAATTTAGATTGCAGAAAATATGACTTCTTAACAGAATCATCAGTGCTTGGAATACTTTACCTGACTCTGTGGTCTCTTCCCATAATCCTAAAAGCTTCAACCAAAAACTTTCTATTATTGACCTCACCCCATTCCTAAGAGGACCATAGTGTATAAGCGTTAATAAACGTGCCTACCGTTCCTGTCTTATTGTTTTTCTTTTCTTCTTCCTATATATGTTTATATGTGTATATACTATATAATCTTTTTGTATGATGTTGTGACAAAATAAATAAATAAATAAAATTTGGGACATGAAATTACAGCTAGCTTTGCTCAGAAGAAGACGCAGCTTAGAGCAGGGGTCAAAAGTTGGTTGGATTTTTGAGAAAGGAGACAAGCCTATTTTTCTGTATCATGGACCATTTCTTCAAGACAGGCAACCTTTGCTGAGCACAAGACTCAAGTGAGGTCTCAGCAAAGATTTACCATTATTCATAAGCACTGCTGATTGCAAAACCGAGTTTTGAGTTTTTTACAGTAGTCCACACTGGAAAAGCTTTCAACTGGTACCTGAGACTTCAGTCATGATTTTGTGTCCAAATTAAAAATGTAAGTCAAGTTCTTCAGGAGGCCAATAAACTTCCTAAAATGTTATCCCTCCTCACGCTTTATGTAATTTATCATCTTCCTGTTAAAGAGTTTAGAAATCAAATCTAGCCTATTTAATTAGTTTGGCACTTTATTGAGAAAGGCACAAAGATTTGAACTATACTAGGAAACTGAAACATCATGAGAACAAATCTTTCTGAGCAAACACAGCACAATAACCTAGATATTTGAACTCCAGGTAAAACTTACAAATATGGGAGAGAAAACCAGTATGGGTCTCTATTAAAATTTAAATAAGTGTCCCAATAGTTCCCCAAGGGCAAATTCCCACCAATAATGAGATCACCAGGCCTGTAATAGCGTTCCTGAATCTTGTAAGGTTGTGGCAACACACAAAAGGTTTGTATCTTCTGAGCAATAATTGGAGGCAGGAGCCAGAAGAACAGCAGCAGCAGGAGAGGAAGCCCAGTCATTCTTGTCACCTTCCCTCCTAGATCAGAAATCAAGATTGTACAGAAGCTGAATTGCAGGCTTCACTTTAAATTTTACTAGAGCATTAACAGGATAAACACAGAACATGCCACCTGGATGGCTTCATATAAAAAACGATTTAAAAAAAACACTAAATGGCTAGAAACAAAATTAGTAGCCAGCATGGGTTTGTTTAAAACTGATCATGCCAAACCAATCTTATTTAATTCTTTGACAAATCGACTAAATTAGTAGACCAGCAAAATGCTATGGACATAATATACTTAGACTTCAGCAAGGCATTTGACAAAGTAGACCACAATCTACTTCTTATATATACTATATAATCTTTTTATATGATGTTGTGACAAAATAAATAAATAAAAAATAAATAAATAAAATAAATAAACTAGAAAAATGCGGGATAGACAACAGCAACACTAGATGGATTTGTAGCTGCTGATAAACTCAACTCAACGAGTAGTCCTTAATGGTACTACATCCACATAGAGGGAAGTAAGCAGTGGGGTACTGCAAGGTTCCATCTTAGGGCCAGTATTCTTCAACATCTTCATCAATGAATTAGTTGAGTGAATGGATGGGGAACTCATCAAATTTGTAGATGACACTAAGCTGGCAGGAATAGCCAACACCGCAGAAGACAAGCTCAGGATCCAAAAAGATCTTGACAAACTTGAACAATGGGCCGTATCTGATAATATGGGATTTAATGTGGAGAAAAGCAAGGTTTTCACTTGGGCAGGGAAAAAAACCAAAGGCACAGGTACAGAGTATGTGAAACGTGGCTCAGAAACAGTAACTGTGAGAGGGACCTTGGGAGTCTTTGTGGACGATCACTTAAACATGAATCATGTTTGGCGTGGCACCAAACAAAAAGCTAATACAATCCTTGTTTGTATAAACAGAGGCATAATATCAAAATCACATGGAGTATTGGTACCACTTTATAAAGCCTTAATAAAGCTGCACCTGGAATACTGCATCCAGTTTTGCTCACCATATTACAAAAAACAAAAAAAAGATGTTGAAACTTTGGACAAAGTACAAAGAAGTACAACTAAGATGATTAAAGGCCTAGAGACAAGAACTTATGAAGAACGGTTGCATCAATTGGTTATGCCAATCTAGGGAAAAAAGGACTAGGGGTGACATAATAGCATTATTCTAGTAATTG